>NC_050452.1:95003682-95173682 GCF_903995425.1 Onychomys torridus | reverse complement strand
CCCTCAACTTATAAGGAACAGGATTCTACTAGTGATCTGAACTCTTTTTCCTTTTTCCTTTTTGGTGGAGCTGAGGAACGAACCCAGGGCCTTGCACTTGCTAGGCAAGCACTCTACCACTGAGCTAACTCCCCAACTCTCTGCTAGTGATCTGAATAAGCAGACTTCCCCAAAGCCTCCAAATTGCCCACACCTTGATTTTATCTTTGTAAGAGTAAGCAAAGAATATAGCTGAGCATGCCTTCCTTAGGACCCAGAGAACTGGGAATAAGAAATTCAGAACTGAAAAAATTTGTGGGAATTTGCTCTAAAGAGTAGAGATCTAACAAGCTAAGAAACTTATTTTGCATGCATGTGCTGATGTATGTACACTTGGGTGCATGTGTGTTCACATTCATGTATAGGCCAGACCAAGCCCTCAGGTGTCAACATTGCTCAGGTGTATCCACTTTTAAGATAATCACTCACTGGGACCAGCATAACCCAATTATTCTATCTTGCTTAATATCAAGCCCCAGAATTCCACCTGTTCAATCTCTGGAACTCAAATTATGAGTGTGTATTATCATACCTAGCTTTTTCTTTTAACTTAGGTCCTAGGGGTTGAACTAAGGTCTTTGTGCTTGCAAGAGAGGCCATCCACCCAACCTAATTATTCTTATTTCAACACAGATGTTCTAGTCTTCATGTGTATTAATTAACTTTCTACTAATATGACAAAATACCATAACTAAGGCAACTTACAGAAGAAAGGGCTTACTTGAGGTATAAAATTCCAGGGGGATGAGAGTATATCACCATCATATTTAAAAGCATGATAGGCAGTAAGTGCTGTGGCAGAAACAGCTGGACACTCTCATCACCAATGACAAACATCCAACAGAGAGAGAGAGAGAGAGAGAGAGAGAGAGAGAGAGAGAGAGAACGCCGGAAATGGCATATGGCTTTTGAGATCATCAAAGTCTCTCACCAGTGACACAGTTCATCCAGGAGCCCATAACTCCTAAGCTGCCCAAATATGCAAGCAACTGGGGGCCAAGTATTCAAGTCTAGGACTAGGGAGACAATTCATTCAAACCACCAACTATGTAATCCTGTCCATCTTAAATGAAGTAGGATTTTAAAACCTAATAAAACCTAAATAAAAAGAGCACCAAAGAAGCATGGAGGGTACACAATTTGGGGGATTTTTTTTTGTTTCATTTTGTTTTCTTATTTTTTTAATGGTACAGAAATTTAGTTCCTTTATTCTCTAAACTGGCCTGATCTTTCAGAGTATCCCATATAAAAGAAAATTTATTCTTACAAACAGTGATCTTTGAGCTTTGTCTCTGTTAGGTTTCTATTGCTGTGAAGAGACACATGACCATAGTAACTCTTACAAAGAAAGCATTAACTGGGGTGGCTCACCTACAGTGTCAGAGGTTCAGTCCATTATCTGCATGGTGGAGTGCAGGCACATGTGGTGCTGGAGCTGAGAGTGCTACATCTTGCAGGCAACAGTAACTGACTGTCACACTGAGGGACCCTTGAGCAAAAGAGACCTCAAATCCCACCCCCATAGTGAGACATTTCTGCCACCAAGGCCACACCTCCTAACAGTGCCACTCACTTTGGAGACTATTTTCTTTCAAACCACCACAAGTTTCACCATGTTTTTATACTTAGTCTTCAAATTTCAAATCCATCACCCAACTGTTTTTAAAATATTTTTTATTACTTGTTTGTTTCAAATAGACGCTCCTTTTTTTTTTTTTTTTTTAGAGCTGAGGATCGAACCCAGGGCCTTGAGCTTGCTAGCCAGCACTCTACCACTGAGCTAAACCTCAGAAGCTCCTTTACCATGTCAACATCTTCTTCAAGGTATGGATATATTAGGAATTTTGTCCTGGTCTCATAAAACAGAGGGCCTAGGATGCCTTGTTTTTTGACTGAAAGTTTGTTGTGCACAGCCATTTGATGCAGAGCATGAAGAAAGTCTCATTACCAAGAGACTGAACATCAGAAAGAAGGACTCCTTCTACTTTACTCTGTCTACTGGGTATCATGTGCCTACACTTGGGCAATGTGAACTCTGACAAGAACAGCCCAAGGAATACAAGCTTTGTTTTTAACTGAAATGCTTCTTGTGACTAGATAATAATCATAAAATTTGTTCCATCACTCAGGAGGCTGAGGCAAGTGAATTGCTAAAATCCAAGACCGACATTCATTACATAGTAACTTCAAGACAGTAAACTGAAACTAACAGTAAAACTGTTTCAAAAACACTAAAAATAATTTTGGTGTGGATTATCTGGACTTCCTGCTAAAAGAAGTTACCTAGTTGTCTAGGAATACCCATTTGGTGCCCATATTAATCATCTCCAAATAAGATTTTTGGTGAAATGTGCTCACTATCAAGAGTCCCAGTTCTCTTTAAGATGGCTATCGGAGTAAAATCACCATCTTTGAATGAACACATTGCATGTCAAGTTAGCTGCACTGTCATGGGGCATGGTCTGGTAACATTCATGACCCCAGAGGAAACCATTACAAGTTTTTGTTCATAGCTTCATTCACACTCTAAAGAATGTTCTTGTTTCTTTGGATTCTCCTTCCCCTGGTGGAATCCCATATTACATTCACTTTCAGAACTATGAAGGCCTAATGATGAGTTCTAATTCACAGTCTTACCTTTGCTATGACCATACTGTACAAAGGTATCTATACATCTTTCTATGAATGCCTGATGTGGAAAGAGCCCCCACACACATCTTCTAAGTAACCATTCTATGAACTGAGCTACAACCCTAGACCCACTTACCGCTATACTCTAGAATTGCAGTTGACCCAGGTTCCCTGAAAACCCCAGTGAGACACAAGTAAGAAAAGCCGAGGTGCAGCTTACAGCAAGCAACCCAGAGAAGCTAAACTCTTGTAGCTCCTAAATTTGTCAAAATGTAGGTTTTTATGTTCTTGGAGAAATCTCCTTCCAGAGTTCCAAAGCTGACCCAGGGCAACTGTCTCCAGCTCTGACAATTGCTTCAAGTTGTACAACACGCCTGCTCTTTTGCAAGGTGAAGTCTGAAAGTGGGAGACTGGGAACACCGAATTCCCCACAGAGCCATTCATCTGGCTTCTCTTACTTTATTTTGAAAGCTCCTTGTGAAGGAACTGCCTCTGAGCTTTCTGTCAGCTGTTCTTCCCTCAGTGCATTAAATTACATGGAACAATTCTTCGTATTACCAGTAACAACAAATGAGGAGTACCTGTGAAAGTACAACATATGAATTCCATGTTTAGAGAAGATTTTTCTGTGTGAAACTTTGATGTTTGGCTGTTCATGTAGTAAGGGAATGTAGAAAATATCCACCTCAGTCTTCCTTTCATACAGATATTCTTATGAAAGCATTCCTTTTGGTCATCAAAATTTAAACATTCTTGTTTAATATTTATATACTTCTATAAAATGTTTCATTTGACATACCAGGTCTCTAAAACCAATGGAAGCTTCAATTACAATGATGTGATCTAACATGCAGAAAATGGAAGGGAAAGCCAAAATAATATAATCAAATACAATCTATATACGTGAGCCACCACAGAGAAAAGAAGTTTCAACATAAACAGAGTTTCCAATATTTTTCTCCTTAATGGACTTTAATCAATTTATGAATTTGCAAAAGTTAATTTGTCTGAGGCTCATGACGCATGCCCCTTTTAAAAATTGCTTTGTAGAATGTTGTAGCGAAGTACCATGTCCACTCATGTCATTGAAAACTTTAAGACAGTTGAGGTTCACAGAAAGTTTCCAAAACTATGGCTTGTGTTGACTTTAGCCGATATCTCTTAGGATCTTGTTAGGGAAAACATCCTTCTTTCATTGGAAACTAAAGTAATGCTTTTAAGTATGTTTCAGTATTTACAACATCCTAGATCAGCCCTGTAAACAGAATTAGCTTCCTGTAGAGTTCTTTTCCTGCTGATACACCCTTGAATTGTAACTCAGAACTAGTTTTCAATGCTTCTAAATTGATACCTTTATCTTTTTTTTTTTTTTTTTTTGGAAGCTGAGGATCGAACCCAGGGCCTTGTGCTTGCTAGGCAAGTGCTCTACCACTGAACTAATTGCCCAACCCAGAAATCTTTTTTTATTATTGAAAATAGATTCTTCTCTCATACAACACGTCTTGACCATTTTCCACTCCCTCCACCCCAGCTCTCCACTCCCTTCCTCTTCCCCAGTTTCATTCCCCCTCCATTTTTAAATTCATCCCTCACAGGCAATTCTCACCCAGCCTTCTTGTCATGTAAGAAATAACCTTTCTCCCCGATTCCAAAGCTTAGTATCAGAACAAAACAGAAACATAGTATTGTCCTAATTTATTTTAATCCTTTCTGGTGATTTATTGTGTAGGACACTGAACACCTTCCAGAAAACATGAATCCCACAACACAGTACATTCATCTGCCACTTACGCACTGAAATCTGTATTTCTGTAGAGGCATCTGCTGATACCTGAAAGTTCTCAGAGTCTTAGAGAGTCTTTCATGGACCTTCCACTCTGTGGCTTTTTATTACAGAAAATTCCACTTCCTGTAGGGAAATGTTCATAGCAAATATATCTGTCAACCCTATAAACAGCTTCTCCATGAACACCTTTATGAATGAAATGTTCCCAATAATCATGTCACATTTTACTAGGCTGCTTTATACTGCTTAAGGATGGGGTTGACCTGAGTGAGGAAAAATAGTAAAGGAAAAAAGGGAAAAAGAATAATTGCACAAGAAATAGTCCAGTGGCTACTGGCTTTGTAGGAAAATGAAATGAAAAGGTACAGATTAAGCAAGCTGATACATTTTCCTATTAGTCTCATTTATTAACAGTGTAGCCAACTGTTTACCCTGCTGGTTAGCACTTACAAAGGTAACTCTGACCCCATGAATATCAGCATTTGCTTTCCTTGTTCTCAGCTTTCACACAGATACCTTTCTTGTCCAGATCTTCAAAGCAAAGAAAAGAAGAAAGAGAAAGAAAAAAAAAGTATCCCATGGGAGATGACAACATCCTCCACAGGGAGCCCCTCTTGAGATGTGCTGATTATAAGAACATGCCCAGAAGGGGCTCAGCACACAGAAATCCACTCTGAATGTACTTGGAACCTTCTATGCATAGTGAGCCAAAGGTCAGCCTGATGTCAATGGAGAGGAGAAAAGAATCCATATTCTGCATTTTGGCAAAGAAGTTAATTAATTATCAGCTCTAATTTCTCAATTATCAAACAGCAAATCCATTCTTTTCTTAGGATTTATTCATATCACCAGCTGCATAGCAACAGAGACAATTATTTACCTATACATAGTTGTTATTCTAATTTCATTATTTCAAATGTTAACAAAATAAAGAATGAGAATAGATTTTTATAGTATTCCAAATAATCTCCTAACAGCAGATATTTCTAAAATAATTTACCAACTTTGTAGTCACCTTATAATACAATCAAATGGAACCATAGTCTCATGCCATTTGTTATTCCAGTCTATTTAGTGTTAGATGCTTTTTATTACTGAAGGTCTGCCAGTACATAGCAGAGGAACAGTCCTTTATAGACAAATGTATTCACTCAAGACAAATGAAACTAACTAGTAAATTCAACTTACATTGTTTTCCCAAGTGATTAAGTCATTAAAACCATTTTAAGCTGCAGATTACCCATGTCTTTATTTTTCTCTTCTATTCCACATGTCACCTCCTTTATCCAAACTTGCTTCATCTTCAGTCTTGTGGCATTTGCTTCCTACAGAGATTGCCTCCTTCCTCTTATCCCATCTAATAATCGGTGCTGCACTGAGCAGTCCATTTTCCTACTGGATCATTTATGATAGTTATTCCAACAAAGGCTATGTGAAAGTAGCATGTAAGGAACAACAAAGAAGACAAAATGTAGCATTTGAATACCTTTTCATGCTTTTCTAATTATCCTATTCTACTTACCTGCTCCTTCAAAATCTCTACCATACACAACCCTCTAACATGGTCCATATGCTCCTAGCTCCTTCCAGCTATTCCACACAATCTTGTAAAAGGCATTAACTTATTCTTCTGTGACACCAGACATGCATTACATACTGAAAATGTCAGCTTCCTTCTCACATTGAAAGTTGTTTCTCTCAGCCCAAATGCTATCACATTTCTGCTTGATAGCACGGGATTATAGTCTACTAATACTGTGTCCACCCCAAAGACAATATTTGCTTAAAGATCCATGACTCAGATAGTATCCAATTTAGTCAAATAAAGGAGCCTACATTGAGTCCTTTTAAGGACTTAGAAAAATTATTAAAGTATATTGATTAAAAGCACAAAAGAATATAGCAAACTAATATTTCATACTCTTCCTTGACAGTCTATTCTGAAATACCAGCACTATTGGGTTAAGAAATATTATTAACTTTTAATACCTTCAATAACATTGATTAGCATATTTATTATAATTCCTACAAGGGAAGCTTTGGTAAATAAACCCGGGAGTTTTACTAACACTTTATTTACTTGATTGCAAATGAGCTCACATTGTCACTAAACTTCCGAAGGTTCTCTTGATGAATTCAGATGGAAATCTGTTCGATGATGTTGTTTGTTTGTTGGTTTTCCTTTTACCATGAAGAAACAAAGAGTAGCTTCCTTAGTACTTAGCAAGGGCTGGGGTCCTCTACTCCCAAAGTTACAGCTCTGGTCCAGTGTGACAGTGGCTCATGGCTACAAACGTGTGCAAAGCGGCTAGGAACGAATGTCCTCTGACCTCAGCACATCCACACTTCTTCCCACCCTCACCACCCTCTGCAGTGCTGGTGTCTCAGCTTCCTATAGTCTCTACCCAGCCTCTTTCTTAAATTCTTCAGCCACATGCAGCTGCCTCTGGGTAAACCTATACTTGGCAGATCCAGGAGTTGTGTGCTCTTTGGGTTACCAATTCATTCCTCTCTGTGTGTGCTAAGATCACAAGTAGGCAATAGAACACTAAGTGAAGATTCACATGAGCCTGAACTATACCCCGGGATGAAGATCTTCCAAACTGAATGATGAGATCACGGTAAGGTCACTGTCACAAGCAGGGCAAGTGCCACTTCTAGACCAGATGAAGAACTGCTCCAAATAAGGTCTGTAGCAGCTGTGGATGTAGTTATCAGAAACAGTTACATATGGCATCACCCAAGTGTCATCTGAAGTTGTTATGACAGGAGGAAAGCCTGACACAACCATTTATAGCACACCTTAAACTACAGAGACTGAAGCAGTTACTCCCTAGGCAAACTCCTGTTGGAAGATCAGCCATGCCATTTCGGTGGTTCCCGAAATTGGAACAAAATCCTCTGGGAGAGTTGGTGGCTGTTTTAAAGTAGACTACAGTCATAATGACTGGATCAGAATCTCTCTCAGCAGCCATGTGATGTTTTAAACACCAGGGCTGTCAAGATGTCAGGAATTAGTGGAGAAGCAGCTATTTTCTTGACAACTTCCAGTGTATGGGATATGGCTGGGGTGAAAATACTTGCTGCTAATGCCCTTGAAAGACCTTAAGTATTTGCAGCAATGTGTTCACAGGCCCTCCCTCTCCCCTCAACTAGGAGAAAACAGTAACAGTCCTTACCTGGCCTTCATCTCTTACTGGTTTCCCTAACTAGGCAATGATGAAAATGGGTGGAGGGGAGAGCTCTGTCAGCTGTCAATCACTCAGTTGAATTGCATGTCCCTAGCAGTGTAAGCCATTAAAGGGAAAAGAAGATTGAAAAGTGCTTGCGATAAAGATTTAACTTACCATGAACATTGCTCCTTCAAAAAGCGTATCTAACAATACTTAACCCCAAGCCTTTACCTTTACAGAGCTGGGTCTTCTGTCTCAAGATGATCAAACATAAGTAGTCTAAGAGAATGTTTTAGTTAGCATTTATAACATTTTTAACTATATTAAAGCACTAAGAGTTTGCATATTTATTAAAAAGTAAATAACATCTTACATCAATCATAGGAACATTTATTGATTTTAAGATTCTGAATCCCAAATATATATACAAATATATTGACAAAATATAAACTTTATCTCCTTAGAAATGAACTAAAACATTGAAAGAAAACATCTGCCTTTTTCCTTGTAGAACTGTACCACATTTTCCCTTTAATTAAAACAATTAGTAAAATAGTAATTGTGGCTGCCTTGGTCAGAGGAGCTTTTGTACGGTGATGGTCTGCTCAGACACAATTAATTGTTCCTAATGATGAGAATAATTGTCGAGTGATCAGTCCTAAATGGGATATGTACACCAACCCCTCCCTCATGGAACATTCTGGAAGAGGGGGCAGAAAAATCACAAGATCCAGAGGACAGGGAGGAGTGCTGTGGAGCAACATTTTCTAAACTTACTGTGGTCACTGCAGTCATGAGCATTCAGCAGCTGTGGTTCCCTGCACAAGATCCCTGTGTGCATGTGTGTGTTTGTGCACACAGAGATAGACACAGAGACAGAGAGACGTTAAAGTAGGAGGGATCTGGTTGGAAAGAAGAAGGGATCAGCAGCAGGAAGGGAGAAAAGAAGGTAACAGAGGTGAATGTGATCACAGTACAGTGTACACTTCTCTGAGGTTTTCAAAAATGACTCTAAAATTTGAAAGCGATGATGACTTCACAAGTCTGAATATACTGCACTAAAAAACACTTGATTATAAAAATGAGCACACTATACATTATGTAAATTACTTGTCAATAAAGAAGTTCTTTAAAAAGAATTTCTTCTTTAATTGGCTCTTCACTTATATTAATTTTTAAAATTCGTTTGAATTTATAACTTATTTATAATTTACAAGATTCATAAAGTTCTCCAGATTGATATAATTAATAATATATAATCTTTGCCACATTCTTCTACATATAAAACAGACGTCTTCTTTTTTTAAACTTTAAGAGTTAAAAATCTGAGAAGCATTTGAAAGTCCCTTTAAGAAGGGTGGTTAGAAAACTTGGTTACTGGTTGTTTGAAGAGGTAAACCTCTGAAATGCTTATAGGGTAAAAATAAAATAAATTAAATTCCAAGAAACACAATCAATATTAAACAATTAAGCCTGGATTTTTTAGAAGGTATTATACAGTCTAGCAGTTTCAACCAGTAACGAAAGTCAGTGACACTGTGAAGCAGCAAACAAAATTAGTTCCATTTGCTGTTTGATTTCATTAGCATACCCCAATTGATTTTGTAAATCAAACTTCCTTGTGTCATTCCTTAAGTGGTTCACATTTAAATGACTATGCATACCCAACGTCTTCTTCAAATGCATAGACTCTGAGTTTTCCTCTCCTTGAAAGGCCTTTCCTGATTTTTGTAATTTATAGAAAAAAAAAGTTGGATTGAGAATTTTAAATAAGTGTGCGTATTACTTACTTACTTAAATGAAAGAAGTCTAAAACCACACAGAATTTAAGAGCTTATCAAAAGGATATCAGTATGCTATCTTCAAAACTTGCACAAATGTAAGTAAGAGATTTTGAGAAGAAAAACAAACTTCTTCTCAAGTTAGCTTTAAATTAAAAGTGTAAGCTGGACCAAAGGTAATGTGAGATGATGCTAGCGTTGTGCCTAAGCTAACTTTTATGCTTGCCATCAAGTCACAATCACAAAATATATGAGAACATGAAGCTTCCTCTCTGATTACATTGAAATTATTCAAAAGATGTTTTATGTATATAACATATATATATATATCACACATGTGTTACATAGTCATAATATATTACATATAGAGGCATATACTAAAATAGCCTATAAATATAGAAAATGTAGACAAATGAAACAAGACATAAGTAAATAAACAAAAGTAAAGATAAAGCTGCATTAAGTCAGAGCTGCAATCACTTATTATTAATCTGAAAAAGTAATTATGCACTATATGTATACTTCAGAGAATGGATTTATAGCATACTTGTGTTTAAGCAGAAAACTCACCTTTCACTCAAAAACAGATAAAATCAAATTTTATTATGATTTTCTAGAACAAAGCTATCCCTCACTTCTAATGATTTTGTACTTTAAGCAGTTCAAAATGCATATTTTAATCACACAAAGTGGCAAAATTCATAGATGTTTCATAACAGTACATTTTGTATGATGCAGTTATTACCAACCTCACACAAACTATACAGTACTATACTGTAAACTGGAAATATGTTGTATTTCTGATCTATGAATATTGGTTCATAATGCATTTATAGTCTATTTGAAATATTGTCATCACTTATAAAGAATCAAAAAAACCTTTCAAAGATCATTTGATAGTATAGTTCAACCTGCAATAAAATTTATAGGTGGACAAAATGAAGGGTCACAAACCAAGAGTAACTTGACCAGGTAAGTCAACTCATCTAGTTTGACATTAAAATTCAAAGTTAAAAATCACTGAAAAAAATATCAGTTCCAACAAAATTGTAAAATAGAACAAGCAGCCATATCCACAATATGAAACTTAACATGAAATATGCTATGGGATTGGAACATGAGGGATCAGGTGAGGGGTGATAAAGGGGTGGGAGCCACGAAAGAGACAACTAGAAAGGTAATCCACAAGGATGACCCCACCTAAAACTCCTAGCAATAGGGGATGTATAACCTGAGCTGCCATCTCTGGGCAAGAATTCCAGTGGAGGCATAGGAACACAAACCCAGACACATAAATTTCAACCTACAGTCTGTCCTGCTTATGGGATGTGTTGGGGTAATGGTGGCACAAACATTGTGGGAGTGGCCAACCAATGACTGGTCCAGCCTGAGATGCATGCCACAAGAATAAGCTCACCCTCTGACACTGCCTGCAGCACCAGGACCAGACACTGGGTGGCCCAGAGTTCTAGGATAGTACCAAACATGACTGGGGGAAATAAAAATGTCAATGTAATGATGCCTAGCAATATTCTGCTATATTTCATAGATTGGTGCCTAGCCCTATTGTCAGCAGAGGCTTCAACCAGCAACTGATGGAAACAGATACAGAAACCCACAGCCAAACATTAGGCAGAGAGCTCAGGTCATCCTACTAAAGACAGGAAGGAAGGATGTAGGAGCCAGAAGGCTCAGGGACATCACAAGAAACCCCCAACAAACCTGTGCTCATTGGAGTTCCCTTAGACTGAACCCACAGCCAGGAAGCCTGCATGGGCCTGACCTTGGCCCTCTGCATATATGTGAAGTCTGGTCTTTTTTGTGGGACTCCTAACAGTGGCATCAGGGGCTGGCTTTTGTTACCCTATTCCTCATACTGGGTTGCCTTGCCCAGCCTTAATAAAAAAGGGAGTGCTTAGTCTTACTGCAACTTGATATGCCATGTTTTGTTGATGTCCATGGGAGGTCTGCCCTTTTCTGAATAGAAACTAAGGAAGAGTGGATGGAGGGGCAGACAGGAAGTGGGGGACTGGGAAGAGAGAAAGGAGTGGAAACTGCAGTCAGGTTGTAAAATGAATAAATAATTTTTAAAGTAGATATTACATTTTATAATAATACATTACCTTAAAACAGCTCGGCAGTCAAATATTCCTGCAATTATTAGAGGTGTGTGAAATCTGACCTCTCCCACTGAGTACATTTATTATTTCATTCCGTTCTGTATGCTCAAGAAGTTTTTGTGCAAACTATTCAATCAAATTTTGTGTCTAAAGCTTTCAATCTCTAATCAGTTTTAATGATCACAATGACAACAGATTAGCCACAATAGCAAATCTTCAAATTCAAATGTCTGATGCTTTGTGACCAAAATGATTCTCTGTTACAGTACTACTCTAACATGAAAGATGTTATCACATTAGGCTCAATCTATAGAAGTATAGAAGGATAATAATGATTATCACTCATGTTTAAGAAAGATATGTCTAAATGGCAAAATAAAATTCATATTTTGAATGTTAGTATAAATGTAATCAAAATTTAAACACTTTGACTGGATTTGAATGTCTAATAAAGTCACACTTCTGTTCCATTCATAGTAATGTTAAATAGAAATTGATGTTGCAGAAATATTTTAATAAATAAATGAATAAACTCCAACTTGATGAAAATAAGAAAAGAAAGGATTGGGAATTGCATTCAAGCATTTTGAATGGTTAGTTCCCCTCGTAGGTGAAAGAGCCTGAAGCAAGAGTAGCAAGTAAACACACTGATGTTATTCTTAACTTAGCCTGTCCCTATGGACTTCCACAAGAGCCAGTCAGAGTGCTTTAAGACAAATACTGGAAAACAATGGGAAATTATCCTCTTTATGCTTCTTAAACTAAAGCTTTCTTAGCCCGAAAGATACCTTTTAAAAACTAAACCAATTATGTCACCTGGAGTGTGCAATTACAGATCTATTCTTTTTGGTGAAGTCTGCAAAAATGTCTCTGTGATTTTTGATCAAAATGTTTAACAGTTGCATATGGTTGGATTCTTAAAATGAAATATCATTAAGCCTCAGAAGTGAGTAAAGTTAAATCTTGTTCATTCTCAGTCCAGTCTAATCCAAGTGAAACAGAAAAGATATCAACAAGAAATGGAGCTTTCATGTGCATTTCACATTTTGTGTAGCAGAGACTGTTTCAAGTGATATACCAAAGAGACAGACTTTGTTTGAAGAGCTTTAAAAGACATCTAATTTAATCTTATAATTACTCAAAGTAGGTACTATTATTTTTGTTCCTGATTTATAGATGAATAAAGTGGAGTATAGAGAGGTAATTGACCGAGAGCATAAAACTAATGAATAACTGATGGTGGATTTGACATAAGCAGTATATCTCTAGAGCCCATGAACCTAGAAACTGCACAGCTCTGTTTCTCAGAGGAAATCCTGCATGTAGTTAGGGAAATTAAAACATCAAGCTACACATGAGTATAAGCACAAACCATAAGATCACAGAATGACATAAAAATCATATAGCAATTTATTCCTTCATTTTAAAGATACTTGCTGCACCTATATAAGATTATAAATACTTTGCATTTTACATTAAAACCTAAATTTTAACATGAAAATCATATCTTATTTTGTAACTTCTAAAATCTCATACCTTTAAAAGTTTTAAACATTCATCAAGGGTAAGAATGGCAGTACACAAATCTATCTCTTACATGAAAATTTTGAGAAAAGGAAAATGTAGTTAACAGAATGGACTCCTACTCTGGATTTTAAATCTCTATGTAACAACCCAGTGAACTTGCCAGAAGACTAGAAACATATATGAACTTTCAATACAAAACTGAACATACACCTTCAATCTACCATTAATTTATTTTTGATGTTCTATCATTTCTATCACTTATAGCCTACTTTATTTAAGATTCAATATAGCATTTCTATAGCCTCTCAAATTGAAGAAAATTAAAAATGTATTTAGAAGCCAGAGAATTTATTCACTGATCAAAACTTTACCTTTTTTTTTTTTTCATGGAAATATAGGACAAGGTTTGAGAACAGAAATTAAAATGACTCAGAACACAACAATGAGAAATAACCAGCACAATGACATCAGAATTTGTTTTTCCCATGTCAGAGGTATCTCAGGAACAAGGGGAAATAACACTAGAGAACCCCAGAGACTGAAAGCTGAGCTAGAGTTGAAAACCTCAATTGAGAGATAGTTAATGTTACAGACAATAATCCAATGGAAAAGAGGAAAGAAAAATGGCAAAGCCGGAGGCTGGAATCTCCATTGGCAACTAAGCTCCATGTGTCGGGGTGTGAGTGAGACTCAGTGGAAAGGAAAGACCTGAAAAAGAATTCAATGGAATACTAGAGGAGATCATTTTAAAGAAAACAGGTGAACAATTTCAGACAAAATCTGAGCATAGAGCAAGGTGATGGGCATATAACCCCAAGCATTAACTGAGGAGTTGTTGGTATTTGATATTTATGGGAGGAGAGTCAGTCTCCTTTAATGATGTGACCTCCAAGGCCCTGGTCACATGTAAGGGCAAGCCTCTGTCCTGAGAGTGGCTAGGCAGTACACACTGCACTCCTTTGGGAAAGAAGAAGCGGAAGAGGCAACAACCTCAAAGAGGTACAGGAAGGGATGGGAGGAGAGGAGCTGGGGTTAATATGCTCCAAGTACATTGTATGAAATTCTCAAAGAATTAATAAAATATTTCAGAATAAAGAAATAGAACAACACATGCCTTGTAATGTGATTGACAGCTCGGTGATAATAAAAGTGGAACAAAGTCTTTGGTTTGGGTGATTTTTTTGAGTAATACAGAATCATTTTACTTAAATCCAAAAAAGCTAAAACAAGGCTGGTAAGTAATCAGAATTGTAAGAAAACTGAGAAAGAACGAAATATACATAAAGATTGTTATTAAAAGGAATTTTAAAGAAAAGAGCAAGATAGTGAATATAATGTAGTCCACACAGAAGTTTGCAACACCTTGGTTTTAGAAACCATTAAACACTATTATAACTCTTCAAATAAAAGTCTCTACTTGAACCAAAAAGTAAATAAGCAAACAAGGTGTGCACATTCTTTTTTTTTTTTTTTTTTTTGGTTTTTTGAGACAGGGTTTCTCTGTGTAGTTTTGCGCCTTTTCTGGAACTCACTTGGTAGTCCAGGCTGGCCTCGAACTCACAGAGATACGCCTGGCTCTGCCTCCTGACTTCAGTGTGAACACGCTTGAGGATGAAATATTTGTAATTTTCTGAATACCCTGAATAATTTACCTATGGGACATTTTAATACTAAAATGCTCATAGAAATATCTTACATTTATATACCTCATGTTTTCCAAACAGATTTCCTAGTCTTCAAAATATATTCTAAATAATAACTTTATAACTAAGAAAAATGCTGTACTTTATTTTCAAATAAGAAATTATGTGCCAGGCTGTGGTGGCACATGCCTTTAATCCCAGCGCTTAGGAGGCAGAGGCAGACGGATCTCTGTGAGTTCGAGGCCAGCCTAGTCTACAGAGTGAGATCCAGGACAGGCACCAAAACTACACAGAGAAATCCTGTCTCAAGAAACAAACAACAAAAAAAATTTATGTTTGCTGAACCATCATAGGCTATATTGTATTTTAGAGTTAGTGGCATTGCCTAGGAACACTCAGGCATTTGAATTCCAGGCTTAATAGTCTCTCCAATAATATCAGTAAGAGGTCTATTCTTTCAAGTTTTATGGCCAACACTCGAACTTAATCAGCCTGACCACCAGACGCATATAAGTAGAGCTAGATACCCTACTGCCACTAAGGTGTCTGGGACTACAAACTATTTTACTTGCAGTCACTGGCTACTCAATTCACACTCCCTCCTTAGTTATCATTGTCTCTCTCAAGACTCTTAGTGAAGTTAATATGGCGATGTTTGCTTTAGAACAAAATACAATAGGAGAAGATATTTGTGTATGTGATAAATTCACAATTATGTATCATAAACAAACAGCTTTACAATTATAAAATCTCAGTCATTATTACTGTTTTTACTGAGTGAAACACTCTACCAGAGTTAGCTTTAATGGGCTATTAATGTTACAGTTGATGCATCAGTACATATTTTACCTGTATGTGCATATACATCAAGTACTTGCCTGTGCATAAAGGAGTTATACCTCATGTCTAGTGAAATAACCAAGGAGAGCAATAACTCCCTTCTCTCCTAATTATACAGAACCAAGAAGTAAAACAGGCTGTTCTTTGCATTTTATTCAGCTTAAGGAAATACTTCTTGAGTGATTTTCCCTTGCAGTGCTTTAATTATTAGATGAGTTAGTAATATGTTTCAAAGTAAAGGGCAGAGAGAAGTTTGTACATATGATAAATCTGCAAAAATAAGCAATTATAGCTTACATATGAAGATACAACAATTATATCCCAGAAGGGTCATTTCAAAATACAATGTGAACTCAGGCTTTCTGGATCATTATCACTACCCAGGGGAAAATAATGACCCCAGTAAACATCGAGTGCCAATGACGCTCTAACAAAATATTATTCTAACATATCTAGTGATTGTTAAATTGACCTTCGTGGGGAAAATGTCTATATGTATACATCACCAAAGATGGAGGAAACATAAACTGGACTATATACTACCATAGTGACAAGATACATAAAATCGTATTGGACAGTGATTTGTGCTTCAGCAGCTTTAAAATCACCCTTTTGGGGAAATATTGAAAAAATACACAGAAAACTTATTAATCATTTAAAATATAGCAGTTATTGCATCTACTAGCCTAAACTGTGCACAAAGTGGTCATCTAGGAAAAAAGGTATTTATCCATGGGATAATTTTATTTTTAAAAATTATCATTCCTGAACAAAGTCTACTGTATATACAGACAATGTCGATGAGGCATATGAAGAATATGAGTCTTGTCTAGAAATAAAGGTTATGCAAATAAGAAATGTTTTACTCTTGATACTAATCGCAATTTAAAATAAAATGATGGTCATATTAAGTATCAAATAGCAGGCTCTTATTATTTATGATACTCAGATATCTATATTTACTTCTTGTTCCTGAAGACTGGAATTTTTTCATGCTTCTTCATTCCTATCATTTCTGCCAATCAGATGTGCTACTGGTTCACAAAGATGTCAAGCTGTTATTTAACTTTCCATTTAATACTTGTGTGGCTAATTTGGAATGATGAGAATGTCCTTGTTATTGTATAAATGAATAATTCATTGCAGACTGTAGAAGACAATATTTTCATGAATGCAGGCAAGTTAAATTAAACAGGAGAGACTGATATCCACAAAACTACCTGTTAAAGTCTAAACACAAAAAGAAGATAAAGCTAATTTTGAAAATACAATTAGCTTAAAATAGGGATATTACATACACACATGCACATATACATATGCATACACAACTACCATACACCATCTCTTGAATTCCAGTTTGAGTATTATACACACACACTGTGTGTGTGTGTCTGTGTGTGTGTGTGTGTGTGTGTGTGTGTGTGTGTGTGTGTGATGAGAGCTCATCAATCTCATGTCTAAGGATTCAAACTTTTATTGTATCACTATAACTTTACAGCCAGTATATTAACAATTGCCTCATCCCTCAAAACTTCATACCTGAATTTAGCTTTCTCATCTTTGCTTCAGAATTACTAACTCTCTCCATATTGTAATCCATGTCCTCTCCAATGCAAATTTATTTTTATTAAAAGAGGAGTCAGTAGCTTGAAATTAGCTTTCAACACTGATTTGACTCTTTAAACAGTATTATATTATTTGGAGCTTGGAAAATAATGGTGACATAGCTAATGAATATAGCCATGATGAGGCAAAACCATGAAACACTATATAAAACTTTGTGTTATGCATAGCATCCTTTGAAACATTGGCCCAACTCTTGAACTAAGATCCACTTAAGTCAAAGTCCTAATATTTTTACACTGCTGGGTCATTTTTGATTAGTTATACTTTCAGATCAAACATTGTAGATTAAATAATTACATTTATCCTCTAATATCCTATAAAAATTACAGGAAAGAAGAATTTTTAAAAAGTCAAGAGTCAAGAAGACAAGATAAAAGACATTACATAGGAGAAGTATATGTGTGGAAGGGGATTGTCAGAGAGGGGAACTAACATGACAGACAGGAAACTGCAATTCCTTCTGGAAATCTCAGGGAAGATTAAAGTCAAAGTGTGGATAAGTATTTAAAGGAAGGTAATTAGTTGAAAACCATGAAAAGTATTAAAACTTTAAATATTTTCAAGTAAATCTTTTCCTGATCTTTCCATTTAAGCAATTATCTTGTCTAAGCCTAGCCAAAGGGGGAGAAATGCCTCTGATTTAGAAAAATGGCAGAAAAAAAAATCTAGTCTTGGGGACGTGGTCAAATCTTTCTGTATACTGTCATATATTCACTGATTGTTTTTATATGTTTTTTCAGATATTTTTTCTTAATTTTTCCAGACAGGGTTTCTCTGTGTAGCTTTGCACCTTTCCTGGAACTCACTTTGTAGACCAGGCTGGCCTCAAAATCACAGATCTGCCTGCCTCTGCCTCCCAAATCCTGGGATTAAAGGCGTGAGCCACCACCACCAGGCTGTTTTTTCAGATTTTTATGTGGTACAATTGGCAGATAAAAATTGAATACATTAAATATACAGCATGATAAGATGATAAATGGATACACCGTAAAATTATTATCAAAATCACGTCTTTCATTCATCTGATAATATTGGGATGACTTTAGCTTTCCCGTATTCTGATTTTCACAGTGTACCTTTCTCATTCTTTGAGTTTCAGACTGTTCGTTTTATACTTGAATTTACAGAGTTTCTACAATGGAGAACATTTGGTTGAACTATATCCTTTATTCAAATTTAATCTGACTATTTAATTGGATACAAATTCACTTATATTTATTATTATCAATACAGTGGATTTACACTTGCCATTTTACACTTGGTTTTTTGTTTGTGTGTTTGTTTGTTTTGCCTCATACATCATTATTTTTCATTGTCTTCCTTTAATTGGATACTATAATGTCTTTACTAATTTTAGTAATTTTTTTTAACACTTTTTTTTTGAGCTGAGGATCGAACCCAGGGCCTTGTGCTTGCCAGGCAAGCACTCTACCACTGAGCTAAATCCCCAACCCTTAATTTTAGTTAATTTTTAATTATACTTTGTTTCATTTAGGATTTAAAATACATACATTTTAATTTGTCAAAATATTTTGGAGAATTTTACTACCCTGATTCTATTAAATGTAAAGCTGTACAAAGATATAGCTATATATTCCACATTTTGTCCAATTCTTTTCATAAATGTTACATTCTTGTATCCTACATTCCCTGTAACACAAAACATAATTATTCGATGATTACATATATTCAAAAAAAAAGATGAGAGAAGAAGCCAGTGCAAGTATATATTTAGAGTTCTTTATATTATTCTTCCACCTTACTTCATCTGCTTCTCTTCATTTTTTCCTTTGGATACTCATTAACATACGGTGCCATTTCCTTATTCCAATAAAGCTTTGCTCCCACCCACAGATTTTATGCTGTTCTTGTCAAATATATTACACTTCTATATGTTATAAGCTCAGCAAATAAAATTATGCATGTATTGTTTTCTGAAATCCTTCTTATATGTTTTATAAAGACAGGAGAAAATAATTTTACCTGGTATAATTAGTGGGTTCCCTATTTTAATCAGACTCTCATTGGTGTTTGTTTGAAGTGCTGCCTGGAGTCACTTGTTTCCAGCCTGTAGAGCTTCCTTTCATTTTCATTTTTTCAGGAAAGACTACTGGCATCAAGTTCTCTTGGTTTTTGCTTATCCAGGAAAGTCCTTATGTCACCTCTAGTTGAAAAAGATTTCTTTTTTACTTTTAGCACTTAGAATTCATTATGTGTTGCTGTTTGGCATCCATAGCTTCAGAGTAAAATAACTACTAATCTTGTTGTGATCACTTTCCTCTTACAGCTTTCACCACTGACTAGTTCTATTTTAGGTATTGTGTTTAGATGTGACCATCTTTTATCAGTTCTAAATTGGAGTTATCTCAGCTTCTTAAGTGTGTAGAGTATAGTCAGTCAAAAACAGGGTGAGTGATTTTAAGATGGTAGAAGGTAAAGAATGGCCAATCTTTGGATATAAAGTCTGTTAAAAATGCGAACACTGGACAGTAATGCTGATCCACTCTTGTACTCAGGTAGCATGTGTTCTGAGAGCTTCTAATTTGCTTGAAGCTGTTTTCACTTAACTAGGGTAAGGTTTGGGATGCTGTGGGTTACATTAGTGTTGTTCTACTGTAAGATGAGGAAATCAGCATTTAAAAAACAGTCACTCACTGATCAGCTCCCAGTTTTGTAAGCCAGAAGACCAAACACAACTCTTTCGGTTCTCTACTCAGTATCTTAAAGATTGAAACGAAGACATCTGTGGCCAGTGCACATACCTGGTGTTAGATTGGAGATGAAGTTGTTTCAAGAACTTCCTTGTTCAAGATATTGTAGCCATACAGCTCATTTAATAATGTAATGCGAATTGCTAGTCCATGAAAGTAAGTATTGCCAACTAATTAAGACATAAAGAAATGCAAGATAATATTTAGTCATCTATTACAATCAAACTTGTAGTCATACTAGGTATGTTTTCAAGGTCAAACAGAAATATATTTTAGATAAACTGGTTATCATCAAACACTTCAGAGATCTACAGAATATGGCATTAAAGATATTTTAATAACATAGATTTTTTTTCTTTTCTTTTTTTATGACTATGAGACATACCTGCTCCTGGCAGCAACAATCTACTTTAGAAAAGATGATGTGCATTTAGGAAACTCCTTATGGAGTTTACTTTCTTTGTGGCAAGGTAGCCACTGGACAAGAAAATGCCCTTGCCTCAATTGCTTACAGTATGCTGTCCAAAGTGGACAAGTAGGACACAAAAGAAAGGACTTTGGAACTTTAACAAGACAAGGTAGGAAGGCCCTTCAGAAAACCCTGCTTCACAGATGAGTCTATCAGATATTCTAGGCCTATAACCCAAAGATGGATGCCTCCACGTTGCAGAGAAATCTTGGGTGATTGTCCAGGCAGCCAGCTCTTTCTATCATTTCTCACATTTTTGGGGGGTTTCACTTGTTTGTACTTCCTGCTTACTTAGGTAATATTATTTCCTCCTTGGGTGTCTGAGGGAGTTGAAGATTGCATAGATATAGTTACAGTTTTCCTTGTTAACAAATTCAGAAAAGAAACTCACTAAAGATGTGTAAAGTGTATAAGTTTGAAAGACATCAAAAGACAGTATTCAGTTGGTAATACAAATTGGGATAGGGAGTGAATTAAATACATTTTAGACTTACCAAAATAGGATAAATAATGGAGAATTTTTTCTGAATCTGTCAAATGTTAATGGATCGGATATTGTTAATGTAATTCTTGACTGTATATATTGTATATACTTATTGTACTTACTGTATATAATTTTTCTTATATTAGTTATAATTTCCTTTTATTATTTTTGACAAAAAAGGGAAAATGTGGTGCTATATTGTGTACCCTAATAATATTGCCTGAGGATCAGAGGACAGAGCCAGCCACTAGATTACACATAGATGTCAGGCAGTGGTGGCACACATTTTTAATTCCAGCACGTGAGGTCTCATGCCTTTGCTTGGGAAGCACACACACCTTTAATCCCAGGAACTAATATGGCAAGGCAGAGAAAGGTATATAAGACATGAGGAAACAGGAACTCACTCTCTTTTAGGCTGAGAATTTTGTAGAGTTAAGAACTAGTGGCTGGCTTCTTTGCTTCTCTGATCTTTCAGCTTTTACCCTGATATCTGGCTCTGGATTTTTTTTTATTAAAAGACCATCTAGATTTGAACAACATCTCCACTTTGGATAGTCATTACCACATGGTGCTATTTCCTATGACTACAGGATTTCTTTCTTTCTTTGCTTTTTTTTTTTTTTTTGGTTTTTGTTTTTTTGTTTTTCTGAGACAGGGTTTCTCTGTGTAGTTTTGTGCCTTTCCTGGATCTCACCTGTAGACCAGGCTGGCCTTAAACTCACAAAGATCTGCCTGGTTCTGCCTCCCGAGTTCTGGCATTAAAGGCGTGCACCACCACTGCCCGGATTTCTTATTGTTGGTATTTTCTTGTTAGCACTTTCATTTCCTTGAAACCACCCAAATCTAGTTTAGGCTCTCCACAGTCAACAAAAGTCCTTCTTTAGAACCAGTAGAAGAATCTCTCTGCTGTTCTCTGAGAAGGCACTATAGATAATCTTACTTGTGAATATTTGACCTTCTTTGTCAAGGGAATGATGATTATTTCATCACATTTAATAAATTGGAAAAAGAATTACAGAAGACCAAAGACAGGAATATTAAAATTATGTATATTACCAGATGTTCTCATGGAGGGAACTTCAAAATAAATACAGAGAAATTTGCAAAATAATTAAGTTTAAAAAGGGAACTAGAGAGATAGGTCAGTGCATAATTTACCTGACACACAAGTATAGAGAATCTGAGTTTGCATCACTAGCACCCACAGAAAAGTCAGGCATATTATTACCTCTGTAACCCCAGCTTTAGAGAGGTTGGAGACACTCACATCTCCAGGGCTTCATTGGCCAACTAACCAAGTTGAATTGATGAGGTCCAGATTCTTTAGAGACCCTGTCTCAAAATATAAAGTTAGAGAGTGATAAAGAAAAGCACCATTGTCAATCTTACCCTCCGCACTAGGGAACATACACACTTGTGCGTGTGACCATACAAACAAGTACACACTATAATTCACATGCCCACAATTTTTAAATTTAACACAAGACCAAATAAAGACAAAACACAGAGTAAAAGTGAATTTTTCAAAATGCCTTTAATGTCTGTGAAGACATAAGGAAAACATAGAATAGGTAATGATAAATAAAAAACAACCAAAGAAGAGTAAAGTAACCTAAAAAAATCATGAAAATCAAAGTGCATAAAATACTTTGACAGAGTAAAATGCATATTAACTGATAAACAGCATTCGAAAATACATATTACCTGATAAAATAAGAAAATCACAATAAAACAGTCAAGGAATTTAAATTTTATAATGCCTAGGAAAAACAGAAAAAATTATAAACAATAAAATAATACAATAATATTTCCCTTAATGGAAAATATGTTCCCAATTTTTTTTCAAAATTTACTCAAATACTATAAAATAAATGAATACTTACTCACCATAAATCAGATGTTTATGTAAATTCTGAAATTACACAAACTAAAAAAAATTTCAGTAATAAAAACAAAAATAATATCCCATGAACTATCTGATTTCAAAAACATTTTATTAGCAACGTTGCAGATAAAGGATTGCAGATCAGAGAGAGACACAAATGTTGACTTCTGGACGTGCCAAGGCTATTGGGCTTTGGAAGTCAGGGAAGCTGTGATTGCTTGCACAGGATTTGGCCCATCACCACACATAGCAAAAGAGAGAGGGGCTGATGGGTCCCTAACTTTCTCCAGTGATTTATGCACGGACAATGATTAATGGGGAAGGGAGAGACAGTTTCTTCAGTGACATTCTCACTGGTAAAGTACTGAGGCTCCTGTAAACAAACTCCCACCCATGCTGTCGAAAACAACACTAATGAAACTCACTGGGTCATTAAAAAATCAAAATACATTATGTACATGTATGAAAACACCATAATGAGACTCATTATTATGTATAATTAATATATGGTAATAAAAAGCTTTAATAAAATAGAAGTAACAAATAAGAAACTCCCATGTGCTGATAGAAAAGTACAGTGGAAAAATCCTCTATCCATCCTAAATTTGAACCAATAAAGCAGAAATTTGAAACATTTTTAAGAACAACTTACCTTAAGACACAGCTCCTATATACAATTTCTTAGGAGTGTGCTCCGCTAAAATGTAGGAGTAAACAAAAAAGTATGCTAGTATATACAACACTACAGCAAAAAATAAATAAAAAAATAATATATGTATATATATAAATGAAGCTAAATTTGAAGTCTCAAAATACTATCAATATTCTCACATCGAGAGCAAACTACATTGTCAAAGTCCAAGGAGTCTGAAGGAAGTGGCATTAAAGAACAGGAAAATTGTAATTAATCACGTGACCTGGGTTTAACAGTACTTGCAATGTCAGTTTAGTGAATATTGAATTGAATGTTAATTTAAGCCAAATGTGTGATATATGAGATGGAGGTGCGAGAAGCAATGAATCATAACAATAGGGGAAACTGGGTATAAAACGTCTTTGAATTGCCTGTATGGAGAGGAAGGCAGAGTGTTAGTTTCTACAGACGAAAATTAAACACTGTCTTAGCCAATTTGTCCTTGCACAGGAAACTATTAGAGATTGTGTACCCCCCATTTACAAAAATGATTTCTTATGGTTCTAGAGACTTGGAAGTCCAGGATAAAGTTTAAACAGGTCACTGAGGTTGTTGTCTAGTGAGGGATGGCCGTGGGCAATGTCTTCCAGCTGTGTTCCCACATGATTGAAGGCAGAGCTCTCTTCTCAGCTTTTCATATATCTCCTATCACATTGGTGACAGACTTCCCTCAAGTCACCTCCCAAAGGGCATAAATCCTGACACTATCACCTTGAAGGTTAGAATTTTGATGCACAAATGTTAAGGGTACACAAATATTCAAACACAGCAAGTAACACAGAAACTGTTTCTCAAAAAGCAATTCACCACGTCCATCACAAAATCTTGTAGCATAAAATTCATGGATGAAGTGATAGTTCCTTTCCTCTATGCTGTTCCTGAATTTTATATTATTATGGAGTTCTGCTTAAACTCCTGAATGGCTTTTCTTGTTCAGAAACCATCCGGAAGTCTGTGCGGTACTAGACTATGATGGTACCGCAAGTTTTCACTTTCTTTGTCTTGCCTACTGTTCCAATCCATCACCCACACTGCAGTTAGAATGCTAAAGGGATTGTGTGTTTATTACACCCCAGTTCAGAAGAAAAAATTCACACTGATTAAATCTGGTGCCACAATACATACGAAGCAAGGCTTTCACTTCATCTTGGCACCACCCACAAAGTTATCGAAATCTCTACTTTCAGTTCTAGTTGAGAGTTCAATTAAAATCATAAGGACCATCTGCTTCTGAGTTCCTCATGAGCAATGGGACAAGAATATCTGGGGGAAACATGAGCTGGGACATGATGTCTCTTTGCACTGAGGCATGGGTAGATGAGCTGACCACTGATAGATTTGGGTTTCCTTTGTCAGGACAGTGAAAAGACAAAAATGGGGCTGGCTCTGGTGGCTCAAGCCTTTTTCTTAGCACTTGGGAGGCAGAAGCATATGAATCTCTGTGAGCTCAAGACCAGTCTAGTTTTCATAGAGAGTTAGTTCCAATGCATCCAGGGTTACACAAGAAGACCTTGTCTATGAAGGAAAAAAAGAAAAGAAAAGAAAAGAAAAAGAAACAAGAAATAGGACTGGGCGCCAAGTCAAGTCCCAAGTAGCCTCAGAGGAATTTATTCCCACGCTATTTACTACTCAAATTAAGAATTCATGAAAAAGTTACAGCAGCACCTCCTTAGAATTTGTAAGGATTGGCAATTTAGGACCTCATCCTAATTTTACTGAATTTAAATAGTCATTACAAAATATACCAGATGACAAAAATGTATACTAAAATTTGACGAAACTCACTTCTGAAATAAAGTTTCCACGTAGCCTCTCCCACCTTCTAGACCCTCTTCCCTCCAGGACTTCTTACGCTATATGTCTTCACAGCATCTCTCTGTTCTCAGTGGGAGCCTTATCTGCAAGAAGAAGAAAGAAAGAAAGAAAAGCTTGTTCTGCTAGTGACATGGCAATCTTTGTTTTGAGTTTTAGTCATGTTATTTTTGAATTGTAGTCTTTGTGCTCCCAAAGTCTGTGAGTCATGTTCCTCACAAGCATCTGGTAAAAGAAAGGCCCTGAGGGTACAGGTGAGAGCATTCTGTGAGAGCAAACAGGCTGAAGGAGACAGAGAATATCATTTTAAAATTCTGGAGCAAGAGCTGGAGATATGTCTTTGCAGTTAAGAGCAATGGCTGCTCTTTCAGAGGACCCATGTTCAATTTTCAGTACCTACACTGTAGCTCACAAGCATTTGTTCCTCCACTCCCAGAGGATCCAACACCCTCTTCTGGTTCCTTCAGTACCAGACATGCACAATGTCCATAGATGTAAATGCAGACAAAACAACCATACACATAAAATAAATAAATGATGATGATAGATAGATAGATAGATGGATAGATGGATGGATGGATGGATGGATGGATGGATAGATAGATAGATAGATAGATAGATAGATAGATAGATAGATAGATAAATAGATAAATCCAGACTTCAAAAGTTTGGGGTTAATTCAGAAACTTTACTATATTTATACAAATATAGTTGGGATATAGTTGGGCCAGCCCACACCATAAAAAGCCTTGTGTGGCAGCCTAGTGCTCTTGAGAGAACATTCTCTTCTAATGCTTGCAAGTCCATGTTGGACATTCACTAAAATATGACAGTGTGTTCTGATTTTTCTCAGATCTCTCACTTTCCACCACGTGCTTCAGATAATTATTTCCTCGTGGCTGCAGATAAATAGCCCTGGGACTAAAGCCTGACCAGTGAGGTTCAATATAATCACAGGACATTAATTCCAGAAAAGAGTGTAATTTTTTTTTTTATATGTAGCAGGACAGATGAGAGATTCTGAGCTTCAAGGATGATCTCAAGTACAAATGTATCTTCAGTTTCCTCTGTCTCTTTGTAGGCCTAAAAAAAAAAAAAATACTTCCAGTTTGGTGGCCTTTAAATAATACTTCCAGTGTGGCGGCCTTTAAATACTTCCAGTGTGGCAGCCTTTAAAGTTTAGAGGAGTGACTTGAGCCTCAGAACACACCTGCTAAGTAATTAAAACAAATAAATGGGCTTTTCTGTTGCAGAAACTATAGGAACGTAAGTTTTCTATTTCAAGACAATAACTGGTTGCCGGAAATGCAGAGCAGGTACCAGGTAAGGGTGTGGAAGACAGGTCTTTGCCATGTTGTGTGAGCATGAGTCCCATTGGCTCAGCTCCAGGGACCTGAGAGTCAGGATTCCTTCTTACCTGCATCATTAGGCGCTTGCATATTTTTAATTTGCAGCTAGCAGGAGCCCTTCTATAAAGGTCCTTCTTTCTCTTTTCCACTTGATTTCTTAGTTTCCTCTTGAGTCTGGTTTAGTTACATACTATACCCACCCATACCAGACACCCATACCCTGCCCCACACACATTGATTGTCCCTCTGTAGTTCACTAAGGACACTGGCTGCACTTGAAGGACTCTGGTTAGAAGTCATTGACTCGGAGATACCTCTGCTGCTCCCTGACCCCTAAGTTTGCATCATTCTCTCTACAGACATTGATAACAGAGAAATGTCCACTACTGTTGAGAATTAAAAGAAACCATTATAAATGGGCATCACAAGTTGTTAAAGAAATGATACTGAAAAACAAATTATGCTGAAATTTTGCAGTAGCAATGGACACAAATCCAAATAGATTCTCACTTCACCTAACACAAAAATAGATTTCCGTTTAAGTAATTAAATGTAAAACTGAACACAACCCAGATAGATGTTTAGCTTCAATAGGCTTACATAAATGAAAATTGAAACAAGAAAATGTATTTATTACTAATCACACTAGCAAATATCTCTCAGAATGATAATATTTGATGGTAGAATAGGACCCGGAGCAGGTATAATTATAGTCATGTAAAATGTTAATGCATAATATTTTCAGAAAACAGTTTTCTAATATTAATAAAGATTTAAAGTTCTTGGCCTTTAGCAGAATAAAATTGTTAAGGAAATCTAGTCAGAGACATAAGACCAAATATGCACATAGATATGTCCACTGCTCTTTCATTTAATGTACACATTTAAACCAATAATTGAGTCAAATTACATTAAGTCAAATATAGATTATTTTCTAAAGGAGAATGTAATACGTTTATTAGTTTAAATTGGATTTCTTAAATATTAATAATAACATATTTCCATTATATATATATA
This sequence comes from Onychomys torridus, assembly GCF_903995425.1. Lineage (NCBI taxonomy): Eukaryota > Metazoa > Chordata > Mammalia > Rodentia > Cricetidae > Onychomys > Onychomys torridus. The sequence goes on along the minus strand of NC_050452.1, from coordinate 95,146,092 downwards.
TATATATATATATATGTATATGTGTGTGTGTGTGTGTGTGTGTGTGTGTGTGTTGCAATTAGAGTAAGATCTTGAATATTTGGATTAGTTTTATTCAATTAACAGATTGAGCTTTTTACTTTATCATTACATATACTTTGTACACTATGTCATTATATAGCTTTTAGCTATGCCACTTAGTTTGGGGGGATTCATAATATAATCTCATTCCATCTTCTACTTTAGTTAATAACAGGTGGAAATAAGATATACCGCTGTTTGAGTTATTGAGGATTAGCTAAGTGTAAATAGATGTTCCATGAATGATATGGCTGTCTACACATCCATCTCTAGCTTATCTCTAGAAATGCTTCTAATAATAATATATATGAGCATATAGTTTTCTGCTGACTTATGTTTACAGAGGACCATAATGATACGGATGCCCAGTTTTAGTCACCTGGATATATGGGCTTTTTCCCAAGCTCACACCAGCAATCAGTAAGTTACAGCTCTGAGATAAGAGTCCCGTTTTGTTTGGCTCTTAGTTTACCGCTACAGAAGATACATGATTCATCAATGCTTGAAATTAGGCAGCCTGTATAAACCTGAATGCCCAAAGGACATCTTCCCACTCCCACAGTTTAACAATCGCCTTCTTGTTTCAGAGCTGTTATCTGTGAAGCATCCCGATTTGGATGAGCCCCAACTCATTGTCTTGGTTTCATTTTGTTTTTAATTGGGATTTAAATACTGGCAGTTATAAGACTTGTTGGCATTTGAAATGCAAAAGTTGACTTTTCTCAACCAGCCTGATTAGGTACTTTTATAAAGGAAGACACTGCTGATTGTGATGCCAAATGGCTTAGATGCTTTTAAAACCAGGGGTGAATTGTACCTCATCAGCTAGGAGTTAGTTGAGAAGACTGATTCACTCTGGGAATGCTTCACAATCACTAGATAACTTTAAAGATTCTTCATGACCACAAGATTGTTACAGCAGCAGCAGCAGCTCTGTGTCTGCCCACTCACCTTTGGAAAACAGGAACATGAAACCAGAATAGATTCAGCTTATTCTGCATGATGGTTCCAAGCTGTGTGGGAGAGCTGTGTGTGTTCTTTCTTGCATATCATTGTGAAAGTATATTATAGTGATACTGCCAGCCTAAGGAGTAGTGGGTGTCCGACCATGTGGAGTCAGTTTTGTGTTTGTTGGGGGATAAGCAGTAGGAGGCTAGCATGATGTGTCTGCAACACATATCGGGTATGAGTTAAGGATGATTCGAGTGTGTGCCTAGCCAGTGGCAACATTTTACATGTGCTTAAGTGGGACAAAATTTGTTCTCAGTATACCTAGAATTAAATTTGAGACTACTCATTGAAAATTCCAAGCACTCCCTTCTACTATCACCTTCACAGTTAAATATAAATCAAAGGTAGCCATAGTAGCACAGGAGGCACAAATTTCCAAAAACCTAGAAACACTGCATTTCTATCACTACCAAGAAATGAAAGTAAACTTTCTAATTTAGAGTCAATACATTGTTTCAACATGCTGTGCACAAAAGGAGCTTAGGAAAATAAAAATAAAATACACTGGATGAAATCAGATTCAATATGAAATCATGATTTGTCTTAAGGGTTTAAAATTTTCTCTGAAAAAAAAGTTGATATAATTGATAATGTACTTTTTAATTACTGTTAACAGTTTCTCTAATAATTTGTTAGTCAATTTATTGCACATTAACTGTGGTCAATTAACTGTCTACAAATATATGTATTATTCTGGTCTTGTGTTATGTGACTTTTTTCTAGGAGGACTGAACAAATGGCTATTCACCCCAGATAGAGCATTAATAATAAAGATCAAAGAAACAAGTCAATGCAAATTTAATTTAGTAAACAAGGGAGTTTATCAGAACTAGTCATCGGGAGCATGGGGGACACAAAGGCAGCTGCATCACCAAAAAGTCCTCTCCAATATAGTGATGTCTCACAAAAGATGCCTCTGTAGATCTCTTGGAACAAGTTTCAGGCTGCAAGGAAAACCAGAGAGTCAACTTTCCTCAGAGGTTAATGTTGCCTACATAAATATTTGGAGGGGCCTTATGGCACTTTGCACCTTGTAAGTTTCCTGAACCAGGTGATTGGCAAGAGCCTTTTCCCTCCTTCCAGAAGTAGAGTTTCAGTTTAAATGGATCGTCTATACAACCTGCTGCAACTCACTAGAACTCAGATGTAGATGCAATTTTAGCTTAGTTTATTTTTGTAGTACTATCAATGTACATCCAAATACTAAAATTCTAGTTTTACCATCTGTTTCTACCACTAATCTGCAGATATTTCTTTCCTAAGGAGAAATGAATTTTTTTATTATTATGTGTTTTAATTTTACACATCAGCCATGGGTTCCCCTGTCCTCCCCCTCCCGGCCCCGCCCCCACCTTCCCCCCAGCCCCTTCCCTCCATTCCCATCTCCTCCAGGGCCAAGACACCCCTAGGGATTCATTTAAACCTGGTGGATTCAGTACAGGCAGGTCCTGTCCCCTCCTTCCAGGCTGAGCAAAGTGTCCCTGCATAAACCCAAGGTTCCAAACAGCCAGCTCATGCACTAAGGACAGGTCCTGGTCCCATGGCCTGGGTGCCTCCCAAACAGTTCAAGCTATTCAGTTGTTTCATTTATCCAGAGGGCCTGATCCAGTTGGGGACTCCACAGCCTTTGGTTCATAATTCATGTGCTTCCTTTCGTTTGGCTATTTGTCCCAGTGCCTCTCCAATCCTGGTCTCAACAATTCACGCTACATAAACAACCTGGACAACAGTGGGAGTAATGAAGGGAAGGTTTGAGGGAAAGAAAGCTTAGGGCAGCAGGAGATCCCAGCTGGATCAAGAACAGAAAGGGAGAACAAAGAATAACAGACCATGATAAATGATGACCACATGAGAACAGGAATAGGCAGAGTGCTGGAGAGGTCCCCAGAAATCCACAATGATACATCCTCTGTAGACTGCTGGCAATGGTCGAGAAAAAGCCTGATCTGACCTAGTCTGGTGATCAGATGGCCAAGCACCCTAACGGTCGTGCTGGAACTCTCATCCAATAACTGATGGACATGGTTGCAGAGATCCTCCCCCAGGCCCCAGGTGGAGCTCCAGGAGTCCAATTGTCAAGAAAGAGGAGATATGAATATTTTTATTTGCACACCATTTCTAACAGAGAAGGTATTCATTAAAATCTGATAAATTGAGCTTATGCTAACTGAAGTACATAAGGGGTAGAAAGGAAAGAGAAGCTGGGAACATAACCTGGATCTCCATGGGTAAATGGCAACGTGTCCTATAAAGCCCACAAATCATTGTTACTCTTCCTGTATTAGTTACTTTTCATATATTTTTTTATAAGAAAACACCTAAAAAGGAACAAATTAAGGGAGGAAACAGGACTTGGCTTGCCTCAGTTTCAAGATACCTTCCATCATGATGTACAAAGTTTGCCACAGGAACATGAAAAATCTAGTCACATTCCACTCACAATCTTTACAGAGATAATGGATACTGGTGATATTCTATCTTCCTCCATTTCTTTTCCTTTTTATTAAGTCTGATAAACCTGCTCATGGGATGGTTTCATTCATATTTAAGGTTAGTCTTAAATCTCTGTAAAACCTCTCTAGAAATGCCCCAAAGACATGTCTACTAAATAATTTCAAATCCTGTTACCAGTGAGGACTAACCATCACACTTTAAAAAACTTACAATAGTAATTCATGTCTTAGACCTCAGTACAACTTCCTCCTGATTAAAGAAAGACAGTCTCTCAAGGCTTATGGCTCCATATTGAGTTTCCTAGAAGGCAGCCTATAGAATTGAATCAGTGTTGAAGAATAATGTAAAATGAAGCCAAAGATATTATCCAGTCAGCAACTGTATCAACAATATTTCATCATTCATAAATAAAACTGAGATACTCTCTAAACATCGATACCCTAACTAATAAGGTTTTACATCATTGAGGCATTCAGTCATTTAGCAAATATGCAGTCCATAACTGCAGTGTATCAAGTACCCATCAGTATTAGTGGAACTTCCTTACTTACTTTCCAAAAGGGAGAGATTTGGAACCCGGGATGACTTGCCCCATTGAGGATACTAGAGGAGATTTGAACAGATTTGTTTCCCTGATTTTTCATAAAAACTTCTGTAAGGTGGTAATAAAAAAAATCTCACAATTGTTGAACACCATATTTGTGAGTGTTAACTACTTTTTCTCTTGTTGAAGTTCTTTGGCATGTTTTTGATGAGGGCTTGAGAAGAGAATTCCACATAGTTTCAACAGCTACTGTGTAGATCAGCTGTTAGTCTACTTTACCTTGCTTTAAAGGACATATGGTAGCATGAAGCCATGGGAGACTCTAGACCCATCCATGATATCCTCCCAAGGTATTTAAATCACTATACCTTATTTACAAAGATATCACAAAGTTACAACTCAGTGAAATAAACCTTAAGAGAAATCTCAGAAAACATGCATAAGAATTTCTAGCTGATATATTGCTATCCTCTGAAATTGTATGGTGAGTCATTAGAATGTGGTCATCTTAGAATTGCAGACAATAAATCCTCTTCCAGACCCTAGGTTTGTTTGTTTGCTTGCTAGGACCTGACTCTGTAATCCAAACTGGCCTTGAGCTCACTATATAGCCAAGATGAACTTCAAACTTGTGGCAATCCTCTCGAATCCACCTCCTTAATTGTACAATTATGAGTCAAACTCCCACAACTGACTAATCTGAAGTCTTAACCAATCATACCAAATTTTATGTTACACCTAGTATCAAAATGGCCACATTTGGATATATTTTAGTTCTATCTAGACAGCTGAACTCCAGTAACTTCTGGCAACTTAATAAGAATCTATTCTTCTATCCTGTCTTATAATTTATAGGGACCAAACAAGTGGGAGTACATTTCCCAGAATCTCTGGGATATTGCCCACCAATGATGATTTAGGCAGGAAGGAGAGAAACAGAGGGGTCTCCAGAAGAGAGACTTTTCATTAGACTACTGCGAGTCATCCTCTTCACTGTTTTCACTGTGAAGATTAAGGTGTTTGCTGCATTTCATAAAACTTGCAAAAAATACAAAAACAGGGATATAATTTCCTTTTAAAATAATCTATTGATTAATAAAGATTTATTGAGTACTTCTAATGAGCCAGGTACTGGCAAGTCTTTGATATAAAATCAAACGAACCACTCTCTGCATCACTGGAGTTTATTATAATTTGTATAACTGTCTGAATGCAACAAAAGACATTTCAACACTCAAGCCTACAGAGATTAATGGTTTCCCTGTTCCAGATGGGGAGAGGAGTCAGCACTGGCTCTGCTTCCACTGCATCCTGAATGTAGCAGTGGGTCCTGCATCATTGCCAAAGCGATGCCAACTGTCTATGACAGCATATGGGGGCAGACAGTCCCTCCCAGACACAGTCACAGTCATATTTGTAAGCCTCCTATACGAGAATAAACTCAAAATAGAGGCTTTAATCACGATTATATTTTCTCATATTAAAACAGATTAATTCACCAAGCTGTGGTGGACAGATGCTCACCCACTTTGGACAGTTTGATATGTGATCTAAATGTATTGGTGGATTTTTTTTTTTTTTTTTGGCCTGCTGCACTTCCAGGTTTCCTCATTGAAAAGTATCACAGGTAGCATGAGAAACAAAGTGAAAATATTTTTAATTCTTTTTATCCTGTGTCTTAACAAGACACTCATTGGGCTAAAGAAGTCTATAGTGAGGAAGTAGTGAATCTATCAGTTAGTCAAGGACCTTCCTGAATGTACAGTGCAAGCCATATTTTTAAACCCAAAGAGTTTATGTTCCTAAACTACTATGAGTTGTGTTTGGAATGCCAAGTTTTATATTTAATTCTAGATGGAAACACAAAGTTGTGTTATGCATGATAGCTGCAATGGTTTTAAGCTTTTGATGTTGGCTTTCCACTGAGTATAATTGGTTTTCTAATGATGTAGTTTATTCCACACATTTCCTTTGACCTTTCGGGACTAGTTAGTTAAACTTTAACATTGTATGTATGTGTGTGCATGCACGTGCATGTATGTGTGTGTGTGTGTGTGTGTGTGTGTGTGTGTGTGCACGTGTATGTGTGTGTGTGTGTGTGTGTGTGTGTGTGTGTGTGTGTGTGCAGAATAAGTCATTAGGTCAACTAAGAGATTAATGGGAATGTATTCAGAGGCATTTGATGATAAAGAAAATCAGGACTGAAGATAATCTCCAATAATATAAGCTATTGTTCTCTTGAGAATGCAAACTCTGCTGCTATCCATGGCTCTGTACATGCTGCACAGCCTTGTGCTAGCAAAATAAAAATAAAAAAAAAAAGACCTTACATTTCCTTTCTTCAAATTGTTAAGGACTGAAACAAATTCAATATGAAGCCAAAATTGCTGAAAACAGGTCATTAGTAACAAATTGGTAACTATATCCAGAGTGAACAACATTATTCAGGTATGCAACTTCAATAAAATTTAACACTCTATAAAAGAATTACTTGTGTATGGTTGCCAAAACATAAATACCTAAGGCAAGATTAGAGAAGAAATGAAATCCATTTCCTGGTTAAAAAAGAAACTGCCTCAGCCTTTGCTCCCAGGCAGACACTCAGGACACTAGTGAAGGCACGGTCATGATGCCGCCAAAGTCTGTACCTGTCTTCAGTGTGAGTCATGGAGTGAAAGTAGCAACCCTAGTATGTTTGAAATAGTGAAGAGATGAATGAATGAGCGAATGAATATAGTCAATCTACTGTCCCTGTCCAATTCAAGAGCACAAATGGATGATATGGAAGGCAAAAATCAACATAACAATGGTGTTCATTAATTAGAATTATTCAAATTAAATAATTGTATACACTTCACAGTTGACTATTGCATTGAAAACAATGGTCAAAGAAAGCACTAATAAAACACACTCAATGCTCCAAATAAAACTGAACAATTGTTTTGTAAAAGACAATTATTTTGACAACTAAAAATAACGGTCTTAAAATGACCAGTGTATAAAGAAGCACTATCACAATTGATCACAATTGACTAATACCAATGCCCTTCTTCTCATCCCCTAATAACCACCAAATGCTGTGGATATTTCCCAATATAAGAAAACACTTTGCCATAAAGCAGGATTTTTTTTTTTTATAGATAGAAAACATTTACTTTAGTAATTGCCCTTTCTCATTTTCTGTTCTTAGCGCCTTTCTCTAGTATCAGTTACCTCAAAATACAGAGATTCATTCACTGGCTCTCTCTTATGCTTCCTTGTCATTCTGTGTCTTTTTGTGCCAATAGCATGTTCTTTGGGAGTACTATAGATGTTATTTAGTTTGAATATGATTATTCAAACTTGATACATTCATTAAAAATTTTTCTTAATTAATTGTAGTCTCTCGTGGCTACATACCAAATTTAAGATAATTTTTTTTTTTTTTTTAGTTCTGTGAGGAACTGCCTTAAATATCTAGATTTTTTCCAATCCTTAAACATGAAATTCCTTGGTAATCCATTATAGTTTTCTTTACAGGCATCCTTCTGTCCTATATACACACATCCTGCATATGTTGATTATAATACTCCATTCTCAGAAATGTAAATTCCACATTATCTCATTCATATATGAATCTTTATAGATTTATTTCATAAAATGGTGATATAATAGTGGTTACCAGAGATTGGAGAGGAGATAAATATGAAAAATTCATTAGATTTTTTTTGGTTGGAGATGAGGAATAAATTTTAGTACATGCATAGGGTTATTAATGTTATCAATTATATATTATCTATTTCCAAACAGATAAAAGACATTATTTTAATGTTTGATCACATAAAATGTATATTAGAGGTAGCAGAAACAATAATTTTTGTATGCATGTTTGCATGGTGTTCATGTGATTAACATGTGTGAACCCATGTTTTTATGTAAGTAGGCACATATGTTTGTGAGTGCACATGCAATTATGTGCATATGGAGGTATTAGATTGATAATGGTTGTCTTCATCAATTAGCTCCACCTTATATAATGAGGTCAGGCCTCACACTAGACTCAAATCTAGTTAACCACCTTGGTTCTCAGATTTCCTGTCTTTACCTTCCATGAAATCAGAATGAGACATGTCACTACACCCACCCAGCTTTTGTGTGGATTCTGGATCCCTGATATCCAGTTCTTACACTTGCACACAAATGCTTCACTTGCTTAACCATCTCCTCAGTTCTGGCACACTGCTACTGTCATTATACAATTATATATGCATTAAAGCATAAGCGTACCTCATAAACCCCTACAGTTTTATTTGACTTCATAAAAATAAATCAGATGATTTTAAAACTGTGGGAAACAAGATTTACTCATTATTCTAAAATGAAGAAAATGGAAGCTGGGGAGATGGTTCAGCAATTGACTGCATATTGCTCTTACAGAAGATCCAAGTTTGGTGTGCAGCACCCACCTGAGACAGCTCACAACCACTGCCTCCAAGAGAGCTAATGCCCTCTTTGGGTCTCTGTAGCCAACTACACTCAATGTGCACATATGCACACATGGACACAGAGAACACACTAGTACCAAATAATAAAGGAGAAGAACAGAACAGGGAGAGTTAAAGTGGGATAGAGGGATAGAAAACAGGACAGAGAAAGAAATTGGGAAAGGGATTAAATAATACTAAAAATCTTTGAGATATATGAACACTGCCACTATAGATACATAGTGATGGAGTTACCTTATAAAGGCAAGATGGTTCTTACTAGACACCAGTTGCAAACAAATAAAAAAAGATCAGTGCCAGGAACAGGTTACTTCTGGAGTTGGTCACTGAGGTCCCATTATAATTGTTCCTTTTTACTCTCCAGAACTTGCTGAAAATACCACAGCCTTGAGTCATAGTACATGGAGAAATCAAGCTGGTACTGACCTGTTTCATAGATGCTAGTTAGCTTTCACAGTGCTAGAAGATGCTATACAAAGTACAGTGAAGGGGGGTGCAGAGAAAAGCAATCAATTATATCCAGCTATGAACTCTGTGAGCTATAATAATGACGGGCATGCCAAGAAATACCCACTCATTTAATAGTTGCACAAATATTAGAAGAGTAACCAACTAGTTTTGAATTGGTTTTAAGTCTTGCTCTATAAGATAAAACCCATATCTGGTCCCACCATTAGTCCAAGGACCTATGGCTAAACAGGTCATAGGCTCCAGGGGGAAATCAACTACTATTTGCTGAATGGACTTAGTATTAAACTGACTCCTAATGATTTATCATTATGCCCATGGACAAATGCATCTCTCAGCCTTCATCTAAGAAGCTTCTATTTATAGTGGATGGTAATTGATACAGAAACTCACAACTGTACAGGGTGCAGGAAATGAGAGACTGCAGAATGCTCAGCCATACAGGGGATGTACATACTACACCTTCTCCTAAAGCTCTGTGTTCATTGTGGAAGAAGGGAAGAAAACATGCAAGAGCCAGTGGCTGTGGAAGACTACAAAGAAACTGTGTCTTCTGTACAGAGAAGGGCAGCTGTACATAAGAACTCATGGCAGTTGTGAACTCTGCAAAAACTGTGCAGGTCCAAGCCAAACCAAATCACAGCATGAACATGTCAACTGGACACAGGCATGGAATCCCAGCCCTGGCAGCTGAGCTAGTGACTATTGTTAGCTGTTGGGAGAAGGAGAGATGGTTTTATTTAAGACTGTAGAAAGTCCTGGTTAGTCTACCATGCACCAGTGAAAGATCACACATCTAAGAATATTTAGGCAGTACTAATTGGTCTTGTTGTGTTACCAAAAGAGGACACGAAGTTGGATGGGTAGGAAAGTGGTATAGGTCTGAAAAGTATTGGGAGATAGAGGTGAAAATAATCAATATATGATATGTGAAACTCACAAAGAAATAACACAGTTTTATTAAAAATAAGTAAAAATATAAAATAAGCCTTTCCTTTTTAATTTTGAGATTATAATAAAATTGAGATATAGCATATTATAATTTTAATATTTCTCCCTTCCATTTTTCCCTTCAAACATTCCAAAATACCCCTTATTGCTCCTTACTCTCTTTCAAATGGATGGCCTCTTCATCCATATGTGTGTGTGTGTGTGTGTGTGTGTGTGTGTGTGTGTGTGTGTGTGTATCTTAATAAATATAACCTGCTCAGTCTGTATAATGTTACTTAAATGTATGTTTTCAGGGATGACATTTGGTATTAGATGAACAGTTGGTGTGCTCTTCCCTAGGAAAGGCTATTTCTCCTCCTTCAGCATTTGTTAGCAGCCTATAGTTATTTGCATAGGGTTAAAGCCCCCTAGAGTAATTTCTAAGTTTATATTTACACTAACATTTTTACCTGAATGTTTAGATGCTATTTTAAGCATGTAAATATCAAAGTGTTATATTTATAATATGTATGCTGTAACTATGTAAGAACCCATTGCATATGCAGTTTAGATTTACCATGTGCATTTTGCCAAACTGAACCAAAAATAGTGAAATCCACTCACTTGGAAAATTTGTTTTAGATTCAAACAGAACCTAAAGTTTCTGGTTGTATATTTAGTAAACTTCTAACTTCAATCATTATTATTGCTTTTATTTAGTGTGTCTTAAATGTACTCATGTAACATAAAACCAAAAGGAAGTGAGACAACTGAATAGCTTGAACTGTTTGGGAGGCCCCCAGGCAGTGGGACCCAGACTTGTCCTTAGTGCATGAGCTGGCTGTTTGGAACCTGGGGCTTATGCAGGGACACTTTGCTCAGCCTGGCAGGAGGGGACTGGATCAGCCTGTACTGAATCCACCAGGTTGAGCTGAATCCCCAGGGGAGTCTTGGCCCTGGAGGAGATGGGAATGGGGGGGAGTGGCTGGGGGGAAGGCGGGTGCAGGGGCGGGGGGGGGGAGGACAGGGGAACCCATGGCTGATATGTAAAATTAAATTAAAAAATAATAATAAAAAAAATACATAAGAAGAAATTTTAAAAAACTAAAATGAAGTCTCAACTGGAATCTTCTGATCATGTTAGTTATTAAGTGCCAACGTAAGATATCAAATTAAATACAAATCTCAAAGCATATGATAAAGGATCCATGAGATTACTCTTAGGCTCATCACCCACATTTGAAATCTAATAGACCCTCAGGGTTATCAGTAATGAATTTAAGAAGGCTTTGTAAGCCAACAGGGCATTGAAGTAATCTGTTAGCACAGATTCTGTACCGTACTCATTGCCAATTTACAACCTGCACCTCAGGCATGCCGGGCACCACTGTCACCAGAGTTCTCATGTCCATGCCCAAATAATGTCTTGAACTTAGAGACTTTAGTCAGTTGAGAGTCTACAGGGAGAACCTTTTCCCTTCACCAATGTAAACTGAGCTGAATCTGTGAGAACCTTCTTCACTGTGAACAAATTCTCTATTCAGTTCCCATTGTTGAGTTCTTTTCTTATCTTTCTTGCCTATTTTTATTGAAATTCATTCCAGTTTAATGTTATGCATAAGTTTGAAATCAATGTTGTTCAGGATATTAATTATTATCTAGAATAGGACAGATCTAAGGCGGCCCCAGGCAGCTTTGATCTATTTTAACTTCTAGGAACAGGTTCTTTTTTCAATTTATGTTTTTATTGTAAAACATTTCTTTTCATTTTACATACCAACCCCAGTACCCTTCCTTCCCCCCTCCTTCTTCCCCACCTCCCCTGATCCCACCCCATCCCCCATTCATTCCTCATAGGGGATAAGGTCTCCCTTGGATAGTCAACAAAGTCTGGCATACCAAGTTGAGGCACAGCCTAACCCTTCCCTCCTGCATCAAGACTGACCAAGGTATCTCACAATAGGAAATTGGCTCCAAAACACCAGTTCATGAACCTAGAATAAGTCCTGGTCTCACTGTCAGGGTCTGCACAAACAGATCAAGCTACACAACTTTCACCCACATTCAGATGGTCTAGTTAGGCCCTATGCAGGCTCTCCAGCTGCCAGTCCAGCATTCATGAGCTTCCACTAGCTCAGGTCAGTTGTCCCTGTGGTTTCTTGACCCCCTGCATCCCCTGCTCATATGATCCCTCCTCCCTCTCTTCAACTGGACTCCAGGAGCTCAGTCCAGTGTTTGGCTGTGGATCACTGCATCAATTACTAGATGAAGGTTCTATGATGACAGTTAGGCTGGACATTAATTCCCAATCACAGGGAAAAGCCAGTTCAGCCACCCTTTCCACTGTTGCTAGCAGTCTTAGCTGGGGTCATTCTTGTGGATTTATGGGAATTTCCCTAACACCAGGTTTCTCCCTTACCCATAATGGCTCCCTCTTTCAAGATAGCTCTTTCATTGCTCTCCATCTCTGTCCCTCCCCCAACTAGGCCATCTCAGTCCCTCATGTTCCCCTCCTCCATTCCCTCTCTTCTTAGTTTACCCAGGAGATAACTATTTCCCCTTCCTGGGGCCTTCCATGCTTGGCCCTCTTAGTGTCCTCCTTTTTACCTAGTTTCTTTGGGGTTGTAGGTTGTATCCTGGTTATCCTTTGCATAGGAACAAATTCTTAACTGCTATATGGGGGTGATTTCTAAGACACTCACTTTTTACATAATAAAAAATCAGACACTGTAATGGTATCTCATAATTAGCATCAGCTTGGTGTACCTCTACAGTGGTTTCACTGAAATTCCACAGTCTATATTTGAAAAGGGCAGCATCAAAATTCACAGACTATGTGAGAATTGCTTGGAAGAAAGTTGTGTATAAAACAGGGAGGGTTATTTTGAAACTACTAATTCTTCAATGACATTAACACTACTTAAGACAACACCACATGGAAAAATATAGACTATAATGGCTAAGTTATGCTGTTGGTATGTGATAACACTTTATAAACAGATAAATCTTGTTTTGTTAAAGAGTTAATACATATTATATATAACTATATAGGTATATGATACAACATATAATTATACTTGTATATAATATAATATACAGAGAATAAAATATGAAATTTATATAAAAATTTAGTTATAAACAGTTCTAATACATATGGTATTTCTAAATACTCAAAAGCTGTCTGTGTCTTGATTTAAAATACTGGAGTGTTTGGCTTTGTTTTGATTTGCTTGAGACAGGGTTTCACTATATAGCTTTGGGAGGCCTGAAACTTGCTATGTAGACAGGCTAGACTGGAATTCAGAGATTTACCTGCTTCTGTCTCGTGAGTGCTGCTATTAAAGACTGTTACACCACAACCAGTTTATTTGTGTGTGTGTGTGTGTGTGTGTGTGTGTGTGTGTGTTTTATAGAATGAAGTCACTTTGAACAATTTTAGAAAACTTTCTAAAAACTGTGACTGTAATGCTAGAAATCATCCTCTTCACTAACCTGCTGCTCAAGCACTGTCAGTGGTATTAATTTTATCCTTGTTCTTACGTGATTTTGTTGTTTTAAATTTTGTTTTTGTTATTTTTTTAAGAGAAGGTATTGTTAGCTATCCCAGGGTGAACTTAAAGGTGTCTTACTAAAATTTCTTCTTTGGGTGAAATATAAACAATAATACCCTTCTCCCAGATCCCAATGACAAACCAAAATCGAATTTTACCAAAACCCCCTCACGGTAAACAAAGACTGTATTAGGCTTACCTACACAGCAATGTAGATGACCTTTAAGCAGCAGCATTGAAGAGTCTTCATCCAGTAGGGATGAGGGCTTTCCAATGGCTTCATAGGTAGATCCCTTTCTCCTGGTCCTTCTCCACCTATGTACTTTACCCCAATTTCTGAGAACCCATGCACAACGCAGGTAGAATTGCCTACAGCTGATTGAGAGTTGTGGTTAGATACTCAGATGAGAGTGCCATGACCCTCCCTCCCCATCTTTCCAAGAGGGAATATCAACCATCAACAGGCCCACAGGAGAGGTGGTTAGCTTGTACAATGGAATGGTAGAGAACCTCTAGTATATTGGAGACAATATGATCTGCTCAGAGACAAAAGAAGGGAAGAAGAAAATAAGGAAAGAAGGAAGGAAGGAAGGAAGGAAGGAAGGAAGGAAGGGAGGGAGGGAGGGAGGGAGGGAGGGAGGGAGGAAGGAAGGAAGGAAGAAAGAAAGAAAGAAAGGGAGAGAGGAAGAGAAGAAGGAAGGGAGGGAGGGAGGGAGGGAAAGAAGGAAGGAAGGAGGGAGAAAGAAGGGGCCTTCAAGGTGGAAAACCTCTGACTAGAAAAGTAATATCCAGAAAGCATTAAATTAAGTTAAAATTTCCAAAAGTGAGGCTCTTTGGACTCTCTTCATAGGCTTATTGGCAAAGATCTTTTTTGTATATAGAGTCAATTCGTAACTGTGGGAAGAGATTGGAGGTTTTGTTTGGCTTCTGTTGTAATGTGTAGATTGAAGTGCAATGTTAAATAACATAGGGAAATGCAAGAAACCATTTTGCAATCAAGTGGGAAAATGTTTTCAAAAATTAATCCTAACAAATTACACATAAATGGATTAACAACAAATTCAAAACAATTATAAGTCATGTAATAAGCACATGTAAGAAAACAACACATGAGTAAAATAATATCAATAAATAGAAAATACAGAAAGGAGTCTCACAGGCACTTAGATATGAAGAATATAATTGTTGAAGAAATTATCAAAAGAGTTAAATAACAGATTCATTCAAGCAAACTAACAAAAACAAATAAACAAAGCCCAATAGTGGTCTTTAGAATGATCCAATCATAAGAGTAAAATGAAAAATGATAAGATACAAAAATCACATGGAGGATTAAACAATGTTAAATCTTTTCTTCAATAAGAAGAGGAATAAAGAACTTGAATCCCTTCTTGAAAAATAGGGGCAATACACTGAAAGTTGAAGTGTGTAAGTGTTACGATAGCTTGCCATTGTTAAATTTTCTTGAAGACAACTGGTGACATAACTGTTGCTTTTATTCATTATTACTTCATACATTGATGTTCATTCAACTTTGCCTTTTCATGTTTCACATTCCTTAATGACATACAGTAGTAAAATAAGAATAGTAATTAATTCCACGTGACTGTGAAACATTAACTGAGGTTAAATATGAGATGCTGACTCAGGAAAGAATTTTGGAGTTCTAGTACTGAGTTCTCCCCTATTAACTATGTATTGCATACAAATTATTTAACCTTTTATAAACCAATCACCTGATGTGTGAGGATTGGGATGGACATCATACATAGCTTGTAAGACAAGTATTTTTTTCTGTGTATCCTAAACATAAACTGAATGTTCACATTCCTGCCTTATTGTACACTTCTATACATCAATGTGTTCAGAAGGGGAAAGTTCCATTTTACAAACTCACTAGCATGTATTTTTTCTCATGTTCCTGAAGATGAGCACAGGGTGATATATAGTATGACACAGAGCAATATGCTCTAGAATTTTCTTGGCTTGTTCAATCAATTTCTTTCTTTCTGATTTGATAATGCCTTCCCAAAAATATTTCTTCTCCTACCTTCCTTCAACACAGTCTTAAATGATTATACACTCCCCCCACCCTGTTGTGTCAATATGTGTTCTTTTCTTTTCTTTTTTGTTTTTTGTTTTGTTTTGTTTTTTGACAAACTTAGCCTTTTTCTATGTCAAGGAATTGATTTTACCAATTATTTTAATCAGCCCACAGAGTTAAGAAGACAAACACATGGTTATTTTCCTTTTATCTGTACAAAATTTTAAAATGATGGCAAAAATGATCCATGCCACATTTCTGAGACAATCTTGCATAGCAATAAATACAGTCCCAAGGCATGCCCTTGAGGAAAGACTCACAGCTTTGGGATTAGTGACAGTGTTACTGTCAGAGCAAGGATATCCAATTAGAATATAAAGCCATAGTGCATTGGTATGTAGCTTATTGAAAGAGTATACTACAGAACTCAAGGCTTGGCTATAATACAGAAAATAATAAATTAATTGGAGCTATTTTCCTTCCATTTTAAAGATTCTACCAAAATGTTTGGACTCCAAATAATGTCCAATCAGATTTTTAACATTTCTTTTTAAAGTAAATTAAAAGTGTGTTTTTAAGTATTACATTAATCAATTAACCAGCTCTTTCAAAATAACCTTCCTTCATTTTAAGGCTACATTTCTTTCTACTTTATAAATACACTTTTCAAAAATAACCAGTTTTGTTATCAATTCATATACTATAAATGAGACAATTATGTGGGTGACTGACTAGAAGCCATTGGTTCATTGCTTCAAAGAGTAAGACACTGACCTGATGTGAAGTCCTACCTAAAGGACTGAGAGATGAAATAGTCCTTTATACTTCACCATTATGGCTTAACATGGTTAAGAAAGAGTACACAGAGCAATACATCTTTTTCACACCTTCACTTAAGACTTATTTACAGATTACAATTTTTGACTTGAATTGAATCTGAAAATTTGTTAAGGATTACTTTTTAATGATTGCATTGGTTACTTTTTTCTTGTGATACAGTACCATTCAGGGAATCCTCTGCCAGAGCTACTTGAATTCAGTAGCCCTATGAAACCCTAGAGGAAGAATCTACCACCTCTTCAATCATACATAATTCATATCTCTACAGCCAATATCAAGTGAATGACACTAGCAAATTCAAACTTGGAATGGACCCTGCCATCTCCCCTCTTCTTGAATCACATTAGCATAACATTTTTAATTCAGTTGCTTCCTAGGAACAGAAGATTCCTTAGGGCTCTCTTTCACATGGTGGAAGCTTGACTTGGTGAGGTCTTGCCCTGAGAGCACACTTCTCTTTATTCCGGTACAGAGCAAGGCCTCTCCTTAAAGGAGTAACTCATCTCCATAACAATTACAGCCTGTCTTCCAACACATTTTGACTGTAACATTAAGCTTTCTAGTGTTCTTTGTCTCTCCAAACTCCACATTTTACATTTCTATTTTTTCCACTTGCTCTTTTTAATTGTATACCTATGTAAGCATTATCAATAAGAAATGTGCCACACAATCAACATTATGTAGTATTTAAAACCTTCTGCCAAAGAAATCAGACTATTGTTTTTAAATTTAGCCTAGAGCAGAAATTAGATTCTTTGCCAAAGTATGTTGGGAATGGATCTCTAGCTACTAATATTGTTTCCCTCTGAAACCTCTTGAACTGGACATTGCTCTCAGCACTACCATCCTCCAAGTTCCCACTTGGGTGACCTTTAAAGCTCTGCTTATAGTATTTAACTGCCTTTCTAGTCCAATGATCCAAAGTCCTCCACATTCAAAAATAAAAACTTCAGGTTCTTTATATCAAAAACCCACTCTCTGGAACCAATGCATGTATTGGTTACTTTTTCAGATGCTGAAATAAGGTACTAAGACCTTGGGCACTTATAGAATAAATAATTTATTTTGATTTATAGTCCCTGGGGCCTAAAAGTCCTTGATGTTGGAGAAGCAAGGTGACAACAAAGAGTAGGCATGGTTTCTGGAGCAGGAAATGTGATCTAAGAGATCACATCCTTAACTACAACAGGAAAGCAAGAGAGCAAACTGAAAGTGGAACAAGGCTGTTCACTCTCCAACTCTTCCTCGGTGATGGGCGTGCTCCATGAAGGCTGCACCTTCTAAACCTTCCCAATTAGCACCACAAGCTATGGTTCTAAGTTCAAATACCAGAGTCCACAGGGAACATTTTTCACTAAAACCAATACAATCACAGACCATAATAGCTAAAACCTGTCTTTAATCCACTCACCACTGGTTCGCTAATCTGTTACAACATTAAGGAGGAATGTATGAAGTTTCTTAATGGAGTACTTACTTTTGTCCTGTAAATATAATTTCAGATTTCCAAAGCAACAAACAAATCTTCTTCTTCATTGCATTCACTATTCCCCCACCCCTCCCTGCCTAAATTTGTCTCTCTCCTCTATAGTCTTATTCTCTGATAAAAATGTCACTTATACTTCACAATACACTTTTTATCTATTGGATTTCTTCATATAAATATCTACTAATCAACCAAAAGAAATGTGGGATATAATAATACCAACATGCCAATTTTGATGCTCAGTACTTTCCCAATGCAACAGAAGTAAAGCCACCCTGTCAACAGCTCCATATAAGGATGCATCCCAAGAGAACTATCACATACAATTGGCCAAGGCTGATGTTGGTCAATTCAGAAATAGATTATTGAGTATTAATCAAAGGGTTTCCCAGCAACAACCAATGCTGCCTGCCTGATACTGCAAGGCAGACTTAATTAAACTGATTTTCTATGGGATATCTTCCTGAAGAGAACCAAGCAATCAGTGGAGAACGATAATGCTAAGCAAACACACAGAGAAGATGTAGGCTAGAATTTGGGCTTAGAGTCAGAAGTCAAATCTGAGAATGAAGAATCATAGAAGATCAAGTTCATGGGCCCGAAAAAGTTATTGGGTACACATAAGTTGAGTGCAAAAAAAGAGTACAAATACTAAGTTAGACTGAACAACAGGACAGAAGCTGGAAGAATAAATTAATTCATGATTTGACACTAGACAGAAGATATATAAGACATGTGCCCTATGCTACACACTCTTTAATTTTGTGAACATATGTGAGTATCATAGGTTGAGTTGGAAATAATCATATTTCTTGTATAAATTATTTGACCTAAAATTCATGTTTTAGTAACAAATTAAAGTTCTTGAAGGAAAACAAAGTACCCTCAAATTGCCCCCAAACCTCTACTAGACACTAACCCATAGAGTGGAGTTATTTTCTTTGTTGTACTCACTAGCTATAATTCTCCCTTGGTTTTCGGTCAGGGTTTATTGCCTTTTCATCTCTAAGAGAACATATACAAAGATTTTTATGTACATCCCCAGTACTCCAGCATAGTAGGATCTCTATGAAATGTTTGACACCAGAAGAATGGAAAGATACAGCAAAAGAGAGAACAGAGAAAGGCACCGAGACAGCAGAGGAAAGGAAGGTGTAAGGTGGGAAGAGAACCTCATCTTCAGAAATCCCACCACTTTTCTTGAGTCCTTTAATCTAGACCAGTGATTCTCAACCTTCCTCATGTTGTGGTAATCATCATCCATAAAATTATTTTTCTTGCTACCTCATAACTGCAATTTTGCTACTGTTATGAGTCATAATATTAATGTCTGTGTTTTCTGATGGTCTTAGGTTATCCTGTGAAAGGGTCTTTCAACACCCAAAGGAGTCACAACACACCGTTAAGAACCACTGATCTAGATGCTGCTGTTCTTCTTTGAAACCTTGGTTATTCTACAGTTGCTGCTTTATCAGCAACCAAATAGCTCATATTTCTCTACTTGTCTAATGAATATGGAGTTTAATAAATTTCCACACTGATAGTATAATTGCATACAATTGCATACATTTCAGTACCTTCTTAATATTAGAAGTATATCTTATAAGAATAGCAGTTACAGGGAGAAAATGAACACTTAGAGATAAAAATCTGTCTGGAGAGATGGTTCAGCAGCTAAGAGCACTTGTTCTTTTCAGGAAGATGCATGTTCAATTTTCAGCACCCACATGCTACCTCAGAACAACAAAATGAATGCCCAGCTCTAGTCTCCCAGGCACTAGATAATACACACACATACATGCAGATGAAACACCAATAGATAAAAAAATACCTAAATGAAAATAAAGATAAAATGTTTATGCTTTATTTTCTTTACTAATTACAATTTTAAAGAAGGGTAGAAACATGTCTCTCTGGATAAAGTATTAACTGTACCAGCATGGGGATCTGAGTTCAGATCCCTACAGCCCACAAAAAATAGCTGGCACAGTGGTATGTGTCTTTATTTACAGAAACAGGTGGTAGATATAGGAGGATCCTAGAGGCTTACTAACCAGTTAGTATATAGAATTGGTAAGTTTCAGATTCAGTGAAAGACCCCATCTCTAAAACATTAGGTGTAGTTTCTGACATTCCTAGAAGACACAGACTCACTGTATTTACATATAAGTAATATTATACAGACTTAGCAAGCTATATTTATGTATTTAGGAATATACAAACACACATATGTAACAACAATTAATGAACAAAGAGACCATGAATTTGAAGGAAGATTGAATTTATACTATTCACTTTATATAATGTGAATGATTTATGTACTTTATGGTAGTGTTATATATTTAGATTATGTTGACATTTTCACTAACACAAATAACCTTAAGGTCTACTTTCATTGTTTATGTACATATATATGTTTTCCTTTTCTGATTCACAATCACATATTATGAAAAAAACAAATTGTGACATTCAAAATTGAATTGAACTATAATCATTTTTAAAAAGTAAGAAAAAATATTTTATAGCAGCCAGATATATTTAATTTTATATAAACTATTATGTAATCTAAGGCATAAAGACTGGGTTAGATAATACAGAAAAATATTCTATCTCAAAATATGCATGGAAAAGTTGGCTGGAATTTGACAAGGGTTTTCAAATTGTCTGAATTTAAAAAAAAAATCAGGAAGTGCAGCAAGGAAAGAAATGTAGAAGAAAGTTGCCAATCAGATGACAAATTGGCAGAATTCTTTCCCACAGTCATAAATGCTGTTAGGATTTGTTCATCAACATACATTAAAAAAGTTTTCAAACTGACTCTGAATCTTTCCACTGACTTGAGATCACTGTGTTCATTTCTTAAATTTATGTGATTAAATTTATTTATTTTTAAATGTGAGACAAGCCAGAGAAAGGAAGGAGAGACTAGGTAGAGAAATTTGTCCTCTTGTCCATTTTTCAAAAAAATCTTAAGTTTTAAACACCCAGAAAGAACTGCCTGTTATACTGAGACTACTAGGCTATGCCCTCCTTAATCAGGGATGACACAAAATCAAGACTTCTCAGGGGAAAACCTACAATAAAGGATAAGGATTCTGACAATGTCAGTGTCTGCAAACATCTCCTAATGCCACCAGGTAAAAAATAATCACCATCAGCAGTTCCAGTGCTTATTCAGCTTGTCATGGACCTAAATGACCCTCACTCAGATTTCTGCTGCAAAATTTACAGAGATAAAAATGATGAAATTAAAAAATAAATCACTAAAAGTGAGATTAGAGGCAGGAGATATGATTACTGTTATCATTTAAATGATTTTAATGCCCTAGTAGGTAATGTGTACATGAGTGTGCAAACATACATTTTATATAAAATGTAACGGTCATTGTGAAGGATTTAGAGACTGAGTAAAACATGATCTGATGGTGAAATTTAGAGGTAGGCCATTGCTAAGTGCTGGATTAGTAATGAGAGGGGAGGTCTCCTGATTCAAGTTTGGTTGTTTATCACTAAGAAGAGAATGCAGTGTCTTCTTCACATAAGTATCCAGTCATCTTTGATTCATTTGTATAGCATCCCATGCCTCAGGAAAAATCTCATTACACTTGTTACAGAATTAATGGTCCCAAGCCATCAGATGACAGTTGAGACAATTATACAAGTTAGTATAATGTGTGCTAACCACAATCTGCAAATTATTCTATATCATGAATTTTTCATTGTGAATGTTTAGAAAGGTAGCAACATCAGAGACGAAATACTGTGTTTGAAAGTATAAGAAATCATTCTTGGAATTCTCAAATTACATCAGATAGAGATTATGCACTGACAGGCTAGTAAATAAGATCTTAGAGGCAGGAATGGGTTACTTCTTTTGGGCTGTTGGCTAATGAGATCCCACGGACACACAAACCTTACAGGATATTGCCATTGCTGTTGATTACACTCCAGAAGTTGATGGTAGGGTCTTGTTGCTGAAAATATCACATACTTCATCATGCAAAATAGAGAAATCAGCCTGACATTAATCTAGGAACTCCATCACTACTAGCTAGCTTTCATAGTGCCGGCAAGTGATACCCACACTTCCAGAGGAGAAAAGGAATTTTCAGTTTTGCCCAACTGTGAACCCTGTGAGCTAGCATAATAACTGGACTGAAAAGATATGCCCACTGGTGCAATGGTAGCATGAACATCAGTTTCTCATTGGGTTTAACTCCTGCTCTACAAAATGGAAACCATATCGAACACTGTTATCAAATGAAAGGCTGTGTATAGTCAAGTCAAGCAGATCTTAGGGAGGATCTACTACTATCATTCTGATAAAGGAAGATGGTATTAAACTGACTCCTAATAACTTATCTCTATGCCCAGAAATTAGTTTATTTCTCTGAACTCATCAGAAAAGTTTCTTTTTGCAGTAGCTGGGAATTAACATAGAGACCAAGAACTGGTCAATG
Source organism: Onychomys torridus (assembly GCF_903995425.1). Classification (NCBI taxonomy): domain Eukaryota; kingdom Metazoa; phylum Chordata; class Mammalia; order Rodentia; family Cricetidae; genus Onychomys; species Onychomys torridus. The sequence continues at coordinate 95,123,760 of NC_050452.1, read as the reverse complement.
TACAGAAAATAAGAGACTGCAGAGTTCTTTGCCCCAAATGGGACATCTAAATCAAACAGCTTCCTACAAGGCTCTGGGATCACTATAAAAGAGGAGGCAGAACGATTATGACTCACACCCAGATGGTGGACAACTACAACAGAACAGTGATCACCAGTCACCATGGGGCAGTTACACAGATGAACTCAGAGGGGTTGTGACAGCACATGTAAGATGTGTGCAATCTCAAGTCAAATACAAAATCCCAGGATGGAGATGGCAGCTGAACATGAAGCCCCACCATTAGCTGAAGAGTGATTGACAAGTTATAACTACTGGGAGGGAAGGGCTTCATTTTTCTTAAGGGTCTGACCCCTGATAGGTTGACCACACTCCAAAGGTTTGTTCCACACCCAAAAGTATTTAAGCAATACAAATGGGACTTGATGGTCTTAAAACGAAGAAAAGAAGTTTGGTGGATAGAGAAGTAAAAATGAATCTGAGAGAAGTGGAGGTGGGGATAAATATAGATCTTAAAGACTGAAATTCTCAAAGATTAATAGAAATCTTTTTTAAAGATTATGTATTGACTACCAATTCCATGATTGTGTTGATAACTCCTAGGATCCTTCAGTAAGTATAGAAAGTATCTGTTTCTAATTTTAATGTCTTAATATTTTCCTCAGATCTCTAAGTAGAATCATAAGTCTTTTGTTATTTTTATTATGGTTTCCAACCCAGTGGATAGTCGTACATATGTCACATAGAAACCAAGTGGATTACCTAGGTGGGTTGGATTCAATCTGGATTCTGCTAGATTTCATTGTTTCACAGATTAAAACAAATTGGCATTTACTCCAGAATCTGCTGGGTTGCAGAGGACATGGCCACTCAAGTGTAGATGTGCAAATGGAAAAGAAAAATGTGCCAGATGTCATGATCCAGGAACTGATGGCAGAAACTAGAACAGATGATGGCTGTGAAAATCAGGAGAAAGTACAGAAAATAGTGCCTACATCGCCAATGAAGTCATCAAGCTAACAGGATAACCAACTGGGCTATTAAATGTGGATAATTTCATTGACTATTGAAGATGTATCTAAACTTTATCTATGGTCAACCATGCTAAAGAAGATTAAACTGTTGAGAAGGAAGACTTCCAGAGTCTTCCACATATTCACAATGCTCAGAGATTTACATGCCCCATCAACCAGAATCTGAAGAATAGTGAAGTATCTTTTATCTTTGTTCAGTGAAAGTGCAGAGACCTTTGGTCTATCTAAGTGACTACTAAGTTCTTGTCAGAAGCAATTTTACAACTACAATATGATTAACCCTGAGCCATTAGGCCTCATCCATGTACACAGAACACAGTTTGCTTTTATCTTCATTAATATGGAAATTGGGACTCACAGACTTAAATCAAGGTTTGGTTTTTAATGCTTGAAATGTGAACCCTAGAGTGAATAGAATTGACTACCATAGCATGAAAGACAAAGGAAAGGGAGTGAAATCAGACACATATCTCCACATAGCCTGTGTGTATCTCATGACCTTTTGAACAAGAGAGTTAGCACAAAATTTGATCCCTTACTTTGTACCTCCAAAGGTACAGTGAGCCAAAATAAATGTTGTTTCAAAGTCATCCAGTCTGTAGTACTGTGTTACAGGTGACAGCAAACAGATTGATAATACCATCAATGATTAACATTGTTCCAACTGGTCATTAGTAGGTATAGACAAATTACTAAACAGTCTTATTAATAAAAAAAACTTGGAGCCAGAAATTGGTGTAAATTCTGAAAGATCAGAGAAGCAGAACAAACCACATAGCTAACCTCACCTCACCAACTTCTCAGCTGATCCTATTTTCTCAAACTGGAAGCCTCTGAGTCCTCATCCAAATGGATCTCAGCTGAACTGCTGCTAAAAACCTAAAAGTTTAAAAGGCTCTAGTTCCTGGTCCTCATGCCTTATATACCTTTCTGCTTCCTGCCATCACTTCCTGGGATTAAATGTGTGTGTCACCATGCCTGGCTGTTTCCAGTGTGGCCTTGAACTCACAAAGATCCAGATGTATCTCTGCCTCCCAAGTGATAGAATTAGAGGTGTGTGCCAAAATTTCCTGACCTCCATGTCTATCTAGTGGCTGTTCCATTGACAAATTTCTAAAAGGTCTTATTAAATAAAAAACATGGAGCCAAATATAGGGGTGAAAGCTTTCGATCAGGGAAATAGGGAAAGCAACTAGACAACTTTACTTCACCAACTCTGCAGCTTCCAAATGTGAGTTACTTCCTGTCTACCCATGCCTTATTGCCTTGCTGTTCTGCCCTCTCATTGGCTATCTTAGCACAGTTACCTCACTTCCTCTTCCTACACAGCTCTGTCACTTTCTGCCTGTCTGTACAGACCTCCAGGCCTCTATGGTTGGTATTGGGATTAAAGGGTTGTGTCACCATGCTTGGCTCTGTTCACTAGTGTGTCTTTGAACGCACAGAAACCTTGCCTGCTAAGTGATAGGATTAAGGGCATGTGCTGCGTGATTTCTTGTTTACTTAAAATGGCTGGCCTTTCTCCCCTGACCTCCAGGTAAAGTTTTATTAAAGAACAAATAAAATATCCCCATACTGTTTTGTTCTCTGACCCCAGATAAGTTTATTAAGGTGCACAATATATTGGGGGACACAATAGCACCACAAGCAGGCAGTACATATGGATCTTCTACTTACTGCTCCTGATTTTTCAGTATGCAAAAAGCACAGTCAAGATCTGTCCAGGTGGAATGTGTAAATTTAGTCATAGTGAAATCCTGACTCTCTGCTTAATGACATCACATTGGTAGCTAAAAATCGGCCATGATTGTGTACATTTGCACTGACATTTCTGAAATTTACATCTCCGGGAACCTCTTTTCTTTCCCCATAATGCCAGTTGTTAACTTACCGACACATCTTTCATAATTCTGTTATGTTTTGATTTCACTTTAAATGTATGAGTTCCCCTGAAGGATTAAAACATAAAAAAGTAATCAGTGGACAGCTATGACACCTAACAGGGCCTTAGAGAAAATATGTAATTCAGCTCTTTCACTGAAGGCAAATAGACAACTTGATTTTTACTTAGGCATGTAATTGGCCAGGATGATAGCTTGCAGATACACCTATTTTTATGATTGTCTAATTTTCCTAAAATATATTTTATGGGGTAAAAATTGTCTAGATTCTAATTCTGGTCAATGATGGAACTATGAAATCAAGACACAGGACATCCCAATGGCAATCTGATTCTCTCATTTCTCTCATTTCTAAACAGTTATCAAACAAAGTTTGCTTTTCCTATCCTGGAGATGGCAATAGCCTATTTTTCAACATTATACATTCTATGTTTTTTAGAACAATGTCTAAGGAGACTCATTCTAGAGATATACTCCTACGTTTGACTTCTTTCACTAAGAATAACACTTTAGATTTGATCATTCCATTCTTAGTAACCTTTAAAAATATTTCTGGAAGTAACTTCAAAATGTTGTAAAATTTACCAGAATTAGAATAGTATTTCATTTAGTTGCATTATTTTTAATTAGATTTACTAGTGGACAGTGTTTAATCAAATTAATGTGCATGTTGGATCTCTTATTCCTCCCCCTAACAATCATTAAACTTATAATCATAAACATTTCCACACAATAATTTTGTATATGTAATTCTTTTTTCCAACATTTTAAAAATTAGGTGAATGATAATTATTTACCTCTAGATAATCAGTGTGCTACCTAAAAGTAATTTTTTTTTTTTTTACAAATCTTCAGTAAGGTTTTTCAGTAAATTAGCCTGTGTCATTAGACTTCATAATAAATTTTACTTTGTTTTCTCTTCAATATGGAATACAGTTTAATGTTAGACTTCTTTCTGTTTTGTAGCCAAAAAAGTACACTTTTGTATGATTTAAATTGTCCTTTCTTTATTGAAGGACATTTGAGTTGTTTCAACCTAATGTTACTATGAACAAAGATGCTAGAAACATTTTTCCCTACATTTTTTTCTTTTGATGATATAGGGTATTGTTTTCTTCAATAAATAAATAATTGAAGTTTGTTTTTAGTGATCTAAGAAGAGACATTTGAACTTCAAAAGAATTGTATAGTTCTCTAAAGTAGTTGTATGAGTTTTCAGTCCTCAAAATTCAATGGGCTTTCTAGTCATAGTGCCCAGTTCGTTTTTAATGTGTGAACATGGATTTGAGCCCATGACTCTGAGCAGCTGTTTCTCTCATATTCTCTTTACAAAAACAGTTCCTTTGTGTCCTTGCTTCTACATCTTCCTTGCTGCCCTGTCTTTACACTTGAGTGTAATTGTGTTTGCTCTACATTGTCATGGGTAGCAAAGGAAAGCTGTTTGTATATAATGTTCCTACCTAAACGTTCACTTATATTTATTTATTTTACTTGAGATTGGGTGAGCTTCTATAACTCTGTGTGGTCGTTCCTTGTAATTATTAAATATTTTTACTCAGTTTAAATATTTTAAAAATATTTAGCCTCAGCTTGTTGGTGGTGGTGGCTCACACCTTTATCCCAGTACTCTGGAGGCAGAGGCAGGCAGATCTCTGTGACTAGGTCAGACCAGAACAGCCTGGTCTACAGAGTAAGTTCCAGGACAGCCAGGGCTGTTACACAGAGAAACTCTGTCTTGAAAAACAACAACAACAACAAATTTAGCTGCATTATTTTTTCATCTTCTTACAGTGCTCTTTTTAATACAATCAAGCTCTATTCTTTTTCACCATTGGCAAATGAAGATATTTCAAGTGTTTCCAACATTGTAAATGTAACAAAAACAAGAATAGATTTTGATAACTGACTCATTTATGTAACACTGCATTAATACAATATAGGGAATAAACTCAGTGGCTTCCTTTTCAATTGCCAGTAATCTAACAGATCTATACTTTATTCTGTGACTCTCCTTATGTTAAACTATTACTTTTTTTAATCAACTCTTGGACTTTCTTCAACTGGAAAATGCCTTGTCAATTAATTACAAAAATCTCAATCATTTGTGAGTTTGCAAGAAGGTGCTTGGGATTTTATGGGAAATAGGAGGTGCACATGGAAATGCTGAAAGTTGGGTAGGGTTTTTTAAAAATAATTTTTATTAAATTTTTTTCTTTCATTTTACATACCAAGCCCTGCCCCCCCTCCTTCCCCTTCTTCTGCTCCCCCTACCTCCTCCCATCCCACCCCTCATCTCCTCTTCATAGAGGGTAAGCCCTCAACACAGGCTGGCATACCAAGTTGGGGCCAGAACTAGCCCCTCCCCCTGCATTAAGGCTGAGTAAGGCATCCCACCACAGGGAATGGGCTCTAAAAAGCCAGTGTGTGTACCCAGGATAAGTCTTGCCAGGGGACCCACAAACGCATCAATCCACACAACTTTCACCAACATTCAAAGGGCCTAGTTTGGTCCCATGCAGACTCCCCAGCTGTCAGTCCAGAGTCCATGAGCTACCACTAGCTTGGGTCAGCTATCTCTATGGTTTTTCCCATTATGATTCTGACCTCCTTTGCTCCTCCCTCTCTTCAACTGAACTCCAGGATCTCAGCCATGTGCTTGGCTATAGGTCTCTGCATCTGCTTCCATCGGTTACTGGATGTAGGTTCTATGATGACAATTAGGGTAGACACCAATCTGAGTGCAGGAAAAGGCTAGTTCAAGCACCCTCTCCATCATTACTATGTGTGTTAGCTGGGGACAACCTTGTGAGTTCCTGAGGATTTCCCTAGCATCAGATTTCTCCCCATCCCCTTAATGGTACACTCTGTCAAGATATCTCTTTCATTGCTCTCCCCCATCTCTCCCCCAACTCAGCCATCTCAAGCCCTCATGTTCCCACCTCTCTTCTCTTCCCCTCTACTCCTCCCTCCCAGTTTATCTAGGAGACCTTAACCTTTTCCCCTTCCTGGGGTGATCCACATGAGTCTCTATGCAATTCTTCACAGATCTTGAAAGAACAATATTCAACTTTATATGGAAAAACAAAAAAACCAGGATAGCCAAAACAATCCTATACAATAAGGAAATTTCAAGGAGCATCACCATCCCTGACTTCAAGTTCCACTGTAGAGCTATAATAATAATAACAGCTTGGTATTGGCATAAAAACAGACATGTTGACCAATGGGATCAAACTGAAGGCCTGAACATTAATCCACATACCTAGGAACACCTGATTTTTGACAAAAAAAAAAAAAAGCCAAAATTATACAATGGAAAAAAGAAAGCATCTTCAACAAATGGTGCTGGCACAACTGGATATCTACATGTAGAAGATTGCAAATAGATCCATATCTGTCACTGTGCACAAAACTTAAGTCCAAATGATCAAAGACCTCAAAATAAATCTAGTTACATTGGACCTCATAGAAGAGAAAGTGGGAAGTGGCCTTGAACACATTGGCACAGAAGACCACTTCCTAAATATAACACCAGTAGCACAGACACTGAGAGCAACAATTAATAAATGGGACCTCCTGAAATTGGGAAGCTTCTGTAAGGTGAAGGATATTGTCAACAAGACAAAAAGGCAGCCTACAAATGGGAAAAGATCTTTACCAACCCCACATCTGACAGAGGACTGATCTCCAAAATATATAAAGAACTCAAGAAATTAGACATCAAAATATCAAATAATCCAATTTTAAAAATGAGTGGGGTTGGGGATTTAGCTCAGTGGTAGAGTGCTTGCCTAGGAAGCACAAGGCCCTGGGTTCGGTCCACAGCTCTGAAAAAAAGAAAAGAAAAGAAAAGAAAAGAAAAAGAATGGGCTACAGAGCTAAACAAAGACTTCTCAACAGAAGACTCAAATGGCCAAGGACATTTACGGGAATGTTCCACATCCTTGGACGTCAGTCAAAATGAGTGGCGTACTGTCTTAAGCCTACAGGACAGCTAAGTTGGCAGGCTTTAAGTTAAACTCTTCTCCCCGGCATCCAGACAGAGCCTCCTGGAATACTTCGTCAGCGATCAACCCAGTGAGTCATCCAGAGGATGCAGCGAAGAGTTACACCAGCACCTGAGACTCTCTACTCAGTACAAGGTTTGAAATCCAAGCAAAATTCACAAGAAGTGGAATTGGCAGCTGTCTGGGGAAGCTCCACTGAATTTCAGTCGGCATTATCCTCCTCATATGTTGTTGTCCAAATATCTTTGCAAATTTCTCTAGCACCCAGTGTTACAGATGTTTTCTTTCTACTAAGTCCAAGCCTCAGCCCTACTGTAGGGAATACCTCCTCCCAACTTATTCTTTCTTTGACTGTACTCTTTTAACATACTATACACTACTACTTAATCCTATTTTACAATTTAACAATTGTAGTTGGTTCTTTTTATTCTTTGGGGGCCCCCAACACAGCTCTCAAATAAATACATGAAGACGTATTATTACTTATGAATGCCTGACTGTAGCTTCACTTATTTCTGTCCAGCTTTTCTTAAATTACCCATCTACCTTTTGCCTCTGGGCTTTTACCTTTCTCTATTCTCTATACCTTTCTTTCCTTCTTACTCCATGGTTGGTTGTGTGGCTGTGTGACTGACCCCTGGCATCTTCCTCTTCTTTTCCTTTTTGGCTCCTCTCTTTTTTTCCTTCTATTTATTCTCTCTGCCTGGCAGTCCCACCTATCACTTTCTGCTTAGTTACTGGCTGTTCAGCTCTTCATTAGACCAATCAGGTGCTTTAGGCAGGCAAAGTAACACAGCTTCACGGAGTTAAACAAATGCAATGTAAAAGAATGTAACACATCTTTGCCCTATTAAACAAATATTCCACAGCATAAACAAATGTAAAATCTTAAACTAATATTCCAAAATAAAAAAATATTTTCAAATTGTTAGTGTCAATTTTGCTTTTCATAGACTTCATTTATACAGTATATTTTAGTAGATTTCCAACTTCAGAACATAAATTTAAATGTTTGAAAAGGCTTTTGTAATGTGTATTATATTGGTAAAGTATCATGTGCTATTTGAACTCACAGAGAAGATGGCTGTGGAAATGGAGTTGCCCAGTCTCTACTGCACTCCACCCAAGTGTGACTATGTCTAGTTGTCAAGTGTGCTCTAAAACCAATTGTCTGAAGATAGGCTGGCTCCTACAACAAGGTGTTTCATGGAGGGGAGAGTACAGCAAAACAGTACAAAACTAAGAACAATTTGTCCTCAAAATAGCTAAAACATAAACCACCTCCAACAGAGGTGTATTTATCTCATGATATATAAAGGTGCGAGAGGTGTGAAGGGGAAGCCTAACAGTCAGTCATGGGATGCTCTTCAATGGAGAGAAACCTCAATCATGAACTCCAGCTGACTGCCTTAAGAGAATTTCCCAACTTGATTTCTGCCTGATGTTTGGAATGCCTGATCTGATGACATTTGTAGCAGGAATCTCAAAGAGTTCTTATTAATAAAATCAAACCTGAGGCCATTTATTGGGGTGAATAATGAAAGATCAGAGAAGCAGAACAAGCCACAGCTTCCTCACCTCACCAGTTCCTCAGATGATCCTGTTTCCTCAAACTGGAAGCTTCTGTGTCCTTGTCTCAATGGCTTTCAGCTAAACTGCTGCTCAAAAGTCTGAATGCTTAACCAGCCAAATGTTTCTAGTTTCTGGTCTTCATGCCTTATATATCTTTCTCTTTCTGCCATCACTCCCAACCTGGACGACAGTGGGAGTAATGAAGGGCAAGATTTGAGGGAAAGAAAGCTTAGGGGAGCAGGAGATCCCAGCTGGATCAAAAGCAGAAAGGGAGAACAAGGAATAACAGACCATGATAAATGATGACCAAATAAGAACAGGAATAGGCAGAGTGCTGGAGAGGTCCCCAGAAATCCTCAATGATACATCCTCTGTAGACTGCTGGCAATGGTCGAGAGAAAGCCTGATCTGACTTAGTCTGGTGATCAGATGACTAAACACCCTAACAGTCGTTTTGGAACTCTCATCCAATAACTGATGGAAGTGGATGCAGAGATCCTCAGCCAGGCCCCAGGTGGAGCTCCAGGTGTCCAACTTTCAAGAAAGAGGAGGGACTGTCAGAGTGTGAATTGTTGAATCCAAGATTGCAAAAAGCACAGGGACAAATAGCCAAATGAATGGAAGCACATGAATTATGAACCAAAGGCTGTGGAGCCCCCATCTGGATCAGGCCCTCAGGATAAGTGAGACAATTGAATAGCTTGATCTGTTTGAGAGGCACCCAGGCTGTGGGACTAGGGCCTGTTCTTAGTGCATGAGCTGGCTGTTAGGAACCTTGGGCTTACACAGGGACACATGCTCGGGCCTGGAAGGAGGGGACAGGACCTGACTGTACTGAATCCACCAAATTTAAATGAATCCCCAGGGGAGTCTTGGCCCTGGAGGACATGGGAATGGAGGGGAGGGGCTGGAGGGAAGGTGGGGGTGGGGGCGGGAGGGGGGAGGACAGGGGAACCCTTGGCTGATGTATAAAATGAAAACACATAATAATAATAATAATAATAATAATAATAATAATAATAAATTAATAAATAAAAAATAAAGGTATGAGTCACCATGCTTGGCTGTATCTTTGAACAGATGGATTTCTGCCTCTGGAATGCTAGGATTAAAGGTGTGTACTACCACTGCCTATCCTCATGTTTAATATTGTGGCTGTTCTGTCTCTGACCCCAGATAAGTTTATTAGGGTGCACAATATTATGGGGAACACAATACCACCATATTTTATTATCTATCACTTGCTATGTATTCTTTCACTTTGGCTTACTATATGCTCATCAAAAAAACTATGAGTATGGCAGACCATTCTCTGGACCATACAAAACAACACATGATGTACAGTTGACTTCAACTCAACTTAAGAATCTACTAAGTTTGATAACTGAAATAAAAAAATAGAAAATAACAGAAATTATGGCTTTAGTTAAAATGACAAAGCAAGGAAGGCAGAGACAAATGTGTTTCTTGTGAAGCTTGCACACATCCTTGGACAGCACTGTCTAACAAATACAATGAGGACCTAAATATATAGTACTCCTAGGATGCCAGAATATAGAAACTATTATCATGGCTTCACAGTCTCAGAAAAGACATGTCATCTTTAAAAATAAAAATAAATAAAGATATTATCAGATCATTTCAAGTAATGTGAAGCTTTGTTTGCAGACTACAATAAGTTGACCTTTTACTTGCTTTCTAATACTACTTCAAAAATTTTATTACATTCATTTATGTATGTATGTGATTGTACATACAAGCATATATGCCATAGCAAACATGTGATGCTCAGAGAAAAATTTGCTGATGTCAGGACTCTTCTTCCTATGTGTGTGTGGTGGAATTAAACTAAAATGGTTGGGCTAGGCAGCAAGCACCTTTCCCTGTTAAGCCATCTGCCTTCCCTGATACTCCTTTTCAAGACATGAACATGGGTTTGAATGAATGACTCTGGACATCTGTTTTTCCTCATATTCTCTTCATAAAACAGTTTATTTGCACCTCTCTCACTTCAACATCGCTGCTGCTCAGACTTTATCTTTGATTGGAGTGGTGTTTGGTTTTCATTGTTACAGGTGGAGACAGTAAGCCTGGGAAAGCGCAAATACTTGATTTTGTTGCCCTCCAAGGGACTTCAGGCAACTGATGCCTTTACCACTGCTGAGAAGTGCTAAAGCTCAAGAGAGCCTGTGCTATTTGCTCTTCTGGAAGTCTATTGACTGTCAGCGGCTCCAGGAGCCACCTGCTGTGCCTGGGGAATGTGTGCTAGCTCATATGCTTTGTAGTGAGAAAGTGTTCATCTGCTTAGCGATAAATTATTTCCCTCTAAAATATTACGGAAAGCTTTTTGCTAATGGCTCCTGCTCTTCTTGGGAAAGAAAGTCCTTTCAGCAGCACATTGATACAGATGAGTAAGTTTACCATTAGAGAATTCTATAGGGTTGTGGAGTGTTTATCACAGAGCTCTCAGCCTATTGTGACTGGTTCGACTCACCAAATACTTATGAAACACACAGTGCATGTTTAGCATCATTTCTAAAGGAATTCTACACATTTTTTTTAATGTGAAGGCTATGGACTTAAACTTCTCACATGGGAAATATAGCTCCAAATTATTCATTTAAAATCAGGACTGATGTTCCAAATCGCCTGGGAAAAATATGTAATTATCAGTTCAAATAATTTTTCAGAATTATGTGAGGTTGTCCCTAACCTCAAGAAGTTTGTGTGAAATGAGAAGTGAACAATAAAATGAAATATGAGACACATTAATAGGCTTTCATAAAGTTGATGTATTCATCATTGCACCAACTTATTAAGAATTATAAACATTAAGATCTTAAGACAGTCACTTTCTGGAGTTGTCAAGCTAAGCTTTGAAATGCAGGTAATAATGGGGATACATATAAAACAAGCCATAAATTAAGACAAGATACATAAAATGATATACATACTTGAATTATTCTCAAATTAAAACATTCCTTGTCCCCCAAAGAGCACAGGAGATCTTTTCAGTAATAGCTCATCATCTGTAACACTTATGGTCTAAAAGCAATCACTACCTGCAATGCTAAAGAAGATGACAAAGTGGGAGAGTCTTGTTTCCTGCATCTTTTATGAAATAGCACTATTACCCAGTAACAGAACCTAAAGCAAAACTCTCTCTCTATGTCAGTCAGTGAAAAATATCCCAGTTACATATAAGCTAAAATTTGCAATTATGTCTAATGAACAAGTGTGATACATGTTCAAGTTATCTGTGTTCTGCATGGTGTGTTTTGCTAATTTGGGTTGATTTTCATAAGACAGAGTAGAATCTCTCTCACCTAAAGCAAAGCCAAACTACTGGCTCTGCCTTTTCCTAAATTATAGACCATGGTAAGCTACCTGCCTGATAAGCAAATTAATGTGGACTTAGAATAAAGCATAACTTGTTCATGTTGTATGGACTCCAGTTCTCTGGGAAATTCTCTGGAGAATTCTTGCTAGTTCCTTCTCTGTACTTGTGATGAGAAACTATTGCACTCTATGTTCAAATTCTGAAATGAAACAAAACAAAACAGAAAAACAAAAAAATCACCACTAACAACAACAAAACAATTTGACAATATTTACTTGTTTGGTGTTTTCAAGAGAAAATGAGCATGATAAACACAGTCTAATGTTGCAGCATGAATATTTTTACAGAAGTTCTCATTTGAAAATTTCATGACAAGGGCACCAACATCAATGAGGTGACTTCCATTCCAGTTTCTGCTCTCCTACAAGTGCTGAAATGGTTGAGTCACTTGTATTTTTTTTTATTTATTTTGTTATTTATTAAGCAACGCTGTTTTCCATGCAAGAAAAGCCATAAGATACAACAAAGTCCACTATATGAGTTTATTAAGGGGAGGAAATAGAAGAGGAAAAGAAGGGGTGTGATAGGCCTATTGGCATTATCATGCAAGAATAGGGGGTAGGGGTATGTGTCAGTCACTTTTATGAATTTCCTCACACTTTTGCATATGGGCTTAAGTAGCTACACCACATGTGTGCATAGATTACATGACCACACAGTGCACAGATTATGTAGGTCATAAGGCCTTGGAGTGACTAAGTGTCTAGCCAGTGTATGCTCAGTCATGTAGTTAGCTGGGAGAGTGGCCAGGAATTCCAACAATCTTTACCTCCTATAAACAAAAAGTATGTCATTCTCACTGATGTACCTATATCACAGGGTCATTTACTATAAAATAAGGTAATTGAATGAACAAAAACTTTTTATTTTCTTAATTGAAAATAGATTCTCTCATACAATACATCATGACCACAGTTTCTCTTCCATCCACTCCTCCCACCTCCCCCACACCTCACCTCTCCTCCAGATCCACTCCCCCTCCATTTCCTCTTCAAGAAAGAGCAGGCCTCCAAGAGACAACAGCCAAACAGGATAAAGCAAGATACAATAAGGCAAAGCAAAAGCTCTCAAATCGAGGCTGGACAAGGCAACTCAATAGGAGGAAAAGAGTCAGGCAAAAAAGTTCATTAGGAGTCCCACAAAAATACCAAGCTAACAGGCATAATAGTAATATATACACAGAGGACCTTGTACAGAACCATGCAGGCTCTGTGCTTTCAAAGTCACAAAACTAATAAGATATATTTAGATAAATATGCATGTCACTTAATGGTAAAAATATATGAAAATTCTCTGGCCTGCAGGTTTTTCCATGATTAAAGGTATTTTATGCTCACTCATTCAAAGCATGGTAGAGAAATTAAATAATATATAATGTACCAAATTCATCTAGCAAAATACATTGGAAAATACATGTTTCTTTCTCCTCATTAATTTCAGCCTTTACAGTAATTCTACTTACAAAAGACACTCAAACCAAAAATTGTACTGAGGCTAGCCTAGCTTACCTTTATAAATTTTCATCTTGCACATGTGTAAAATTTTTTTAATAATTATTATATGATATATTCTCAGAGCAGTTGACATTTCTATGAAATGTGTGGAGGGGGGCACATGTTTGTGCTCAAGTGTGTGCACCAACATGCACACTCAGAGGCTAGAGGATGAGATCAGGTGCAGGGCAGCGCTATAACTCTAGGCCTTATTCTTTCCATAGAGCTAGAAACTAGAGCTAGGTTAGTGGCCAACAACAACAGTGAGCTTTGTGTCTTTGTCACCCACAGAACTGGGGCTACAGGTGCACAAGGAGCCATATCTGGGGATTTGAACTCATGTCCTGCTGTTTGTGCAACAAGAATGCTTACCTTCAAGCCATCTCTTCAGTCCACCAAGAAAATTAATAATGATTAGTGTGAGAGACTAGTTTTTAAGACTATATTATTTTTTCCTTTTTCTTTTCTTCTCATATGTTAGAAAAATTAAGACAAAGAAAGTTTGATCCTATTTCATGATTACCATCAAAAATATTTTTGATAAAGGCAAATAAAATTACTTTTAAGAAGCATGCTTTAATTTTCCAAATCATATTTTAAAAAATAATTATTTGTACTGATTCTTAGAGGATTTCATACAATAGATTTTGATCATATTTACTTCCAACTCCTGCTCTTAAGTAACCCAAATCAACTCCAATCTGCCAACTTAGTGTCCTTTATTAAAAAATTAACAGCCCATCAATCTCCCCCATTTATACTATTCATATACTTCTGGGTCTGGGGTTACACACAGGATTGTTATCTACCTAACAAGAAAATTCATTCTCCCTTCTCCAGAGGCCATCAACTGTCCATAGCTCCTTAATGTTGGTTGGGACCTCATGAACCCATTCTCATTCCATACTGAATGTTGAGTGGCCTGATTTTGTATAATTCTTGGACACCACAGCTGCTATGAATTCAAATAGATAATATAAGTGTAATGTAAGATGTAGCTCTACAACAGAATATCCTACAGTGCCCAAGACAACCCTTCTAGTTCTTCCCCATACTCAATAGACACAAAATATCACTTGTCCCCAAATGTCAGGAGCACATTTGTTCAAAGTTTCCAGCTTGCAGAAGAATCTGGATTATTTACCAACTGTTCAAGAACAGAGAGGCAGCTCCATCAATTAACCAACCTTAGCTGTTCCAGCTGATTATGTGTTAGGTTATGGTTTATCACAGCATCGTTGCTTTCCTTGGCTGACATTTATTATGTAATTCAACTGATATTAGAACATAATGTACTTCCCTAAGTAATGTTAAAATAATTTGCTTCTGATATTTCTGCATTTAATATCTATTGACTACATGACTGCTGTGCTTAAAATTGAGGTTGAATTTGTTTAAAATGGAAAACAAATTGATCAGTTCAAATTTGAAGATAATTCAGCTTGCCTTTAAAAGAAAATGATTGCTCCTAAGCAGCATCTGGTTTTAATGCCTGATGCCTGTTCTTGAAGAAAACCAGTGCTACAGCCAAATACTTGAGAAAATAGCATCTAAAACTTGCTTTGAGAACAAGATCGTAGCTTGTACTAGAGAGAGCTCAGGGTATTAAGTTGTTTGTCCTGGCAGCCTGGTGACCTGAGTTAAATCTCCAGAGCCCATGTAAAGATAGGAGGAAAGAACCAACTACACATAGCTATTCTCTTATGTCCATACATGTACTGTCACACACACACACACACACACACACACACACACACACACACAAATTATTAATAAATTATTTTTTAAAAAATTTTATACAACAAAATAAAATTGTTCTTAAAAGTGTAATTCCTTGGTGGTAACTAAGAGCACTGTAATTGGAATTAAGACACATCCCAAAAGAGAGAAATCACTCCTGGTACTGGAAACCTAGCTAACTACTCAGTGTTAACAAAGTCATGGTTATTGGAGGAGAATCTACAACCACTGATCTACTAAACCAGTGCAATCCCTAATAACTATGATAGTCCTCAAACCTCTTCAAAGAGACCACCATAGAAAACTACAACCAACCAAAATGCAGAATTGTGCACGGAGCTCAGTCTCAATGGATACATCTTAAAAACACTCTCACATCTCAGGCTCGGGGAACATTATGGAAGAGGGAACAAAAAGCTTGTAAGAGCCAGAGAATCAGGGAGTTTTCTGTAAGATCATCTCCTAGTAACATCAAAAGCCACACTCATAAAGTCTCTCCAATACATCACCCAAATGTAAGCTGAACAAGGATGACATCAGCAAACATGTACATCAGAAGCTATACCCATAAAGTCTCACCAACATGGCCACTCAAATGTGATATGAACAAGAACAACATCAGCAAACATGGCAAAATGGATAGAAAAAAGCCCATGAGGCCTCAGCTCTACACTGAGGCAACATGTACTTCAGGCAACAAAGGAAAGCTGGGAGAAGGAGAAATGGTCCTCCTCAAGGAAGAGCACATCAATTTGTTGCCCAGTGCTATATGGTCAGCCCTGAAAATATACGTACAAGTAGCATCAGATGGATTCAACAGGTTATATTTAGGAATATGTATGTATATACAAATACATATATTTATCAATTAATTTTTAAAAAGAGACCACGTATGCAAAGGAGAGTGGAAAGGAGTATATGGGAAGGTTTGGAGAAAGAAAGCAGAAAAGAGAAATGCTGTAATTAAAATAACAATCTCGAAAATAAACAAACAAATACAGTAAAAATAAAAAGTAAAAGTACAGAGGTCAAAAAAATGTAAGTAAAAAGGATGAAATGTTTGAACAGCTTCTATCTGGATTCTTGAACATTGAAGTACAGTCAATTATATGCAGGGTGGGGGCAAGGTTAGTTGGACATGTGAAATCTTTTTCTCCCAGATTATTATTGCTAGTGTTGATCCTGTATCCGTTAATTGTCTAGTGAACAATAGAGCCATCTTCACATTAGTATCTTCCCTTCTTTTTCTTCCAAGAGGCTCCGAGTCACACTAGTTCCACATGCTCTGAGTAGGACAGCATCTCACTTTCCTGAATCTTCCCAGATTATGTCATTGTCATTGGAGAGTGTTTTCCAGTGTGTTGGGAATATGGGAAGCAACTGGTGTACTGAGAGTTGTGAAGGCAGAGGGTCTTTCGTCATATTTTTAAGACCTCGTACCACTCATTCTGCTGTACTTCAGAGTTCTTGAGCTATACAGCAGTGAGTGGCAGATAAATGCTACTGTTAATTAAGCTACTGACCCTAGGCTCAGAGATACCAGAGTCTAGTATTGTTCTCTCTCAGGTGATGAGATCTGCTCTCAGCCACTGAGAGTGAGGTTAGGTTTTCCTATGGACTTGATTGAGTAGGAACTGCCGCATGCAGCTCCCACTCTTCTTCCCATTGCATCCTACACTTCTGCTCTCCACTCTGCCTCTTGCTTTAGTGCTGTGGCTGGTTAAGTGTAGGCTCTCTGACTTGTACTTCCTGGGCTCAGGCCACTAAAGTAACTAACTTGGTTTTAAACAATGAATTCTCCCTCAAGACAATGTCTACCACTGTCCTTCAAGTCAAACAGAACAAGAGTGGGATTTGTAGCTTGAAAATTTCTCTGGTCCTGCCCAGCACTATAGTCCCCACAGCTGCTTATAAAATAATCACTCAGAAGCTTATATTAATTATAACTGCTTGGCCATTGGCTCAGGCTTATTACTGACTAGTTCTTACACTTAAATTAACCCATAATTCTTATTTAAGTTTAGCCATGTAACTTGGTGCCTTTTCTCAGTTCTGCCTTATTATCCTGCTTCCTTTGTGTCTGGCTGGTGACTCCTGACTCATCCTTCCTCTTCCCAGAATTCTCCTAGGCTGCTTATCCCACCTATATTTCCTGAATAGCTACTGGACAATCAGCATTTTATTTATCAACTAATCAGAGCAACACATATTCATAGCATACAGTACCAAAAAGATAAATTCCATATGGAGTGTCTTTGATGCCCATCTTTCTCTTTAAAGTAAGTCAGTGCTGCCAGGAGCAGATGTGTCTCCATTATCCAGAAAGCCTAAGTTTTTAAAACATTTTAAGTGCCATATTCTGTAGGTCTTCGAAGTGTTTGAAGATTATCTACCTAATTGAAATATATCTATGTATATCTAGAAAACATAACTAACATGACTATGTTTGATTATCATGATGACTAATTGTTAATCTGTATTTCTTCTTCATACATTACAATTTAAATGAGTTACATAAGCATAATATCTTAAAGGAGAATAGAAATATATATATATATATATTATATATATATATATATATATATATATATATATATATATATATATATATATACAGCATAACAAAATTAACTTTAAATTTGTATCACTAAACTAAAATCCAAAATGCAAGTTACTTCCTGTCTACCCACGCCTATATGCCTTGCTGTTCTGCCATTTGATTTGCTCTCTCTGTCCAGCTATATCACTTCCTCTTCCTGGCCAGTTCTGTCACTTTCTGTCTGTCCATACAAACTTCCAAACCTCCATAGTTAACTAGTGTTGCAATTTAAGGCATGTGCCACCACATCTGGCTGTTTCTAGTGTGGCCTTGAACTCACAGATTCCTTCCTGCCAAGTGATAGTATTAAAGGCTTGTGCTACCATTGCCTGACTTCTTTGTTAACTTATAATGGTTGTTCCTATTCCTCTGATCTCCAGGCAATCTTTATTTATTAAAGCACAAGTAAAATAAATATCACCACAGGGATTTCTCTTCACTGTCTGCCTATCTCTGGAATGACCACTTTCTTAAACAAACTCTACAGTTGGGCTTAAGATTTGTGAAGGCTGTGGGCTTATATGCAAGGCAAAAAGTTCACTGCCTTTTCACCAGGGGAGAACTTCCACCACCTTTTCACCAGAGCTTTTTGGTTTAGCTTTTGGGTGAGACTTCTACTCTGCCCAAACATTACCAAGGAGCTGCAAGGCTGGAGCTGCTTAGGTTGGTTTGCTTTTTCAATCTGTAGCATATTTCATTCTCAACACCTTTTTGCTGTTGCATCTCTGCCTTTGTGGATTTTTGAAGCATTTCCTTTTTCTTTATTTGAGATAAAATCTCTTTTTTTGGCCGGGCGGTGGTGGCATACCCCTTTATTCCCAGCACTAGGGAGGCAGAGCCAGGTGGATCTCTGTGAGTTTGAGGCCAGCCTGGTCTACCAAGTGAGTTCCAGGAAAGGCACAAAGCTACACAGAGAGACCCTGTCTCGAAAAAATAAATGTAAAAATCTCTTTTTTTTTTTTTTTAAATCTTATGCTGACACTTCTCCTGAACAGGACTACACACAGACAACTTTCAGTCCACCATCTTACTCAGTTCAGACAGCTACTTTGAGCTACACGGATTGCACCATGGCATGAGACTGTTCACAAATGCCATGCTGCATCTGGGCATCCTCTCACCTAACATGCAACTTCACCATAATGTCTGATATGCACTAACCTCATTATTAATTTCATATGTAAATGAGAACAATTTCTCAGTGCATCCACATGCATATAGAACACAAACATATCTGTATGTAATACATGCATGCAAACATAGGAACATGAATACATACATATGTTGAAAGGAATGTGAATTAAAATTGTCTGCCTTCTTTTATTCTTATTTTACACTAAGTACATGCAAAGTCTAGAAAGTAATCTCCTTGTCCATTTATCATAAAAGACTTAAACAAAGACTTATAAATAAGAGACTTAATCAAAGAAGCAGTCAAAGCAACTATTTAGTTAAATATGAATCATAGGGAGCTTATGCTTGACAATTTCAAACATCTCACTGCAGAACTCCACGACCCTCTTTACTTATCTTCCTTAATAAGTCTCATGTCATACAAAGGCTCTAATGCTTATGGTTAAAATTCATGATATGTACTCAATAATTCAGTTTGGTCCCCACAACTTAGCATATTGGCATTATTAATGCACACACATGATGTCATATTTCTTCATTGTTATGTATATAATTTAGTTCCTGATCATAATCCAATGGTTTATGTCTTTTTTAAGTATTATCTTCAGGAAGAATTCACATGTCTTTTTCTAACTTTATTGATTATTTACAAGTATGTGTGTATGTGTTTGCCTGTGTGTGCACCACGTGTATGTATGCAGTGCCTCTGGAAGCCAGAAGGGGACATCAGATTTCCTGGAACTGGAGTTACAGATGGCTATCAGCTTCCCACTGGAGATGTTGGGAAATGAACCCAGATCTGTCATAAGTGCAAAAAATTATCTTAACCAACTTTTATTCTCAGAAATATATTAGCTCAGTTCTAAATGGAACAGGTATGCCATACCTCTTGCCCTTGATATTACAAAAAGCTTTGGTCTAAGGTTGCAGTTCTCAAATGCAGGCTGGAATCCTCAGGAGCATCCATTACCTGGAAACTTGTGAGATAAGGAAAATTTCCAGCCCCAGTCCATTCCTACTGAATCAGAAATCCTACGGGTGGGGCCAAGTAGGCTGAGTCTAATAAGCCCTCCTGACAATACTGACACATGCTAGAGTTTGAGAACCACTGATCTATAGCAAGAGCTCTCACTCTGGCTGCTCATTAGGATTGCCAGGGGAAATAAAAAAAATGGAGTTGCCATGGCTCCATCCTCAGAGATTTTTATTTAATTGTTAGACGGTAGGGCCAAGTATTTTTAAAGGTTCCCCAAGTGTTTCAAATACACAACAGGATGGAGAACTAAAACTGAAGAAATACAAAGTAGAAAAGGAATCAAAACCCAACTCCATGTCATTACAAAAGTCATTCAGTCTGGTTCACAGTGTAGTACTGATGAAGCCGGTGTGGCTGTCGGGTAACTATGAGTTGAGTCCCTGTATCATTTTAAATCTTAAGTCAGAAAGGACAGAGGAAGAATGTAGCAGGAATCTTAAAGAGTCTCACCAGTTCCTCAGCTGATCCTGTTTCCTCAGGCTGGAAGCCTCTGAGTCCTCATCCAAATGAGAATCAGCTGAACTGCTGCTCATAGCCTAAAAGCTTAACCAGCCAAAAGCTTCTAGATTTTGGCCCTCACACCTTATATACCTTTCTGTTTTCTACCATCACTCCCTGGCTGTATCTTTGAACAGATGGGTTTCTGCCTCTGGAATGCTAGGATTAAAGGCATGTGCTACCACTGCCTATCCTCATGTTTAATATAGTGGCTGTTCTGTCTCTGACCCCAGATAAGTTTATTAGGGTGCACAGTATTATGGGAAACATAATACCACCACAGAAGAAGATTTCAAATAGAGTGGGCTTTGTAGGATCACAAAAGTAATGTGAAATATGCAGTAGTTTGCCATTACTAGCCCAGCCTGCTATGTATGGCACTAATAAGGCTCTTCTAGAATGCATCCAGGGACTGATTCCCTCAGACTTCCCTCTTAACCTCACTGCTCTCTTACAGGAGAAAGTGCTGGGATAGTAGAGAAACTGACTTACAGCCCCAGTGTCCTCAGCTGAAAACTGAGTCTGTTTCATATTAGCCATGAACTTGAATAACTGAGCAAAATCCTTTGTGCTTCAATTTCCTCCTCTAAAAAAGGCAGATATTACTTTACTCTGCTTCATGGGGGAGCTTAGAAGAACATAGAGATGAACATATAGCTAAAGACACTCAAACCAGTAGTTGACACTACTGTTCAGTTTAGAAATAATATTAGAATACAGTGTGCATGCCATCATCTCCTTAAGAAGCAACAAAATGGAAGGCATCACATTAAGGAAAATGAATAATCCAGTTCTTCCAAAACTTGGGAAGCAAAATGGAGAGACCTAAAAGTGATAAATGACTGATGAAAAAGGAGAAGGGTGTGAATATCATTAAAGCATATTATATGAAAATGCCATAATGAAATCCTTTACTTTGTACAATGTGTATATGCTATGCTGTAAAAACAGAGAAATCACACTCTAATATTATGTGTTGAGACAAAAACAAACATATAGGTAATATATAGTATTGAGTAAAGGAAAGCATAAAGAATAGACACAGAGAAATTTAAATAACTAATATTAGGTAACACTCAAGCAACAATTTAAAATCATACAAAGAATGAAATCACATTTACATTGAGGACAGAGGGACAGGGCCAGAAAAATAGCAACACAAAGGACTTACAGGATTATTAACTGGAAAGTACAGTGAACAACAACTCAATGTGTCTGGAGTGGACTATTAAAGATGGAGTCCATTAGAGAATGAGGTTTCATAGAAGCCCATAGTCCTGACATATAGAGGCTTTCTTTCACATTAAGGTCAGGAGTTCAAATGTTATACAATAATGAGAAAACAGTATTATTGAGCAGAGAAATTTGTTTCATGTTACATACAGCTTCAGAGCAAATCACTCTAGTTCTAGTCTACACTGTGGCTTAGGAGATGA
Organism: Onychomys torridus; assembly: GCF_903995425.1. Lineage (NCBI taxonomy): Eukaryota > Metazoa > Chordata > Mammalia > Rodentia > Cricetidae > Onychomys > Onychomys torridus. The sequence continues at coordinate 95,101,910 of NC_050452.1, read as the reverse complement.
GAGGGTAGTCATGAATCTTTTATACGTGGAGCTGTAAGTTCAAGCATGTGGTGAACTCCATTGAATGAGTGTAATAGAAGTAGAAATGACGATAAGTGGTCAGATAAACAAGAATCTTGTATTTATGAATATGATTGTTTGGCATGAAAATGTGGAGCATTTACCGGGAAGCAAGAAGAGCCAATGATCTACCCATGCTGAATTCAGATTGTCCATATAGAGATTCTGAGTGAAGACTAGAAGAATGTAAGACTTGTATGGGGGAATATGAAGGCTAAAGATATCAACCAGACTATAAAATAATATTTATGCCAAGAGAATGCAGGGGATGACCTCTGCATTTAATGACTATACAGGAAAAAAATCCTACAATTTCCTATAATTCAAAATATTATTTAACTGAAATATTTGCCACAAAATTCTGTCTCTTGGAAGCCTATGACTTCTTCATTGTTAAAGCAACTCCAAGATATCAAAGGCATATACACAGAAACAGGATTTTTCAACATGGCACAATCCACACATTCAGGAATCTTCCAATATTGCTTTAAACATAGGTCATGAAGGGATGAAATTTGGACTCAGCAGCTCTTATTACATACTTTTTTTTTCATTTTCCCTATTTCTAAATGACAGGTGTCTGTGGTCATCTCATCTACCAACATTTATTTTAAAATGAATATGTTATGACTTTTTATTTTTTTCTTTACTCTGTAAGAACTAAATCATGAAGTGGTACATCCTTACCTGACTGATGGGAGTAAACATAATTTAAAGATTCTAAATTCAGTACTGAAATGAGATTTCAAGTTTCTCTCTGGTGGAAGACATGGGATGTATTTGTGTTTATGCAGCAACTCTGTGTGGTGTTGTAAGCTTAGATGTTAGCATAAAGAGTTTGTGTGTTTATAGAAGGGTAAGCCACAGTGAAGGTTTGTTTTTGTCTCTTCATGAACAAGTTCCTTTTCTTTTTTTGGAAACTACTTTAATTCAAGAGTACTCAATAACTCCCTGGTATAAAATGTAGTCATATGACTCAGGTTTAGACAGTCCTTTCAGCGATTTACCCTACCCTTAGAAATGATCCAAGATTGATAGAAGATCAAACACAGCCCAGACTCCTATTTGAGAACTGTGTTTAGAACAAATGAAGAGGGGCTTGCTTAGGCAAGTCACAGCCTCTGAAGGATGTAAATTGGTACATGACCTATTTCACTCACCACAGGAAAAAAAAATCAGTCAAAGTCATAGACGGTGAAGCCTACAAAGTTTTATTGCAATTAAAGGAAGATGAAGATGAAGGAAGTCCAGGGAGTGTCCATCTCTGACTCTGCAGTCCAGCATTCCCAGATATATTATTAATCTTAAAACGCTTGGTGTTAGATGTCCAAATTTCTTTACCCAACAAATACACAAACCTATGTAAGTTAGAGTTGAACTTCTGAAACTTGAAACTATGTAGTTAAATGTGTTACCAGTACCTGAGAATTTTAATTAATAGAAATTTAATAATATTATCTCCATACATTGGTTTATACAATTAGCCTTAATTCTATATCACTAATTCTAAATATATATTCACTTACAATTTATAAATGAAAACAACAATACAAGGTTCCACAATGACTATCCTCATAACATAAATCCTTAGGTAAGAATGTTGTGTGGCACGTAGGTTTGTGGACTGGAAGGATTGAGAGGAAAAGTATACCACAGAGACAGGACATTTACGTGACTGGGATATAAACACTGTGTTTTCATGTGAGCCAAGTATTTCCCAGTGAGCTTTCTCACGCTGATGTCTTGGTGAGGTAAACCAATGTGCTGAGGATAGTGCTTTGTTGTTCCTAGGAGTTAAAATAGAGTTAAACTGGGTTGGGGATTTAGCTCAGTGGTAGAGCACTTGCCTAGCAAGCACAAGGCCCTGGATTTGATCCTCAGCTCTGGCAAAAAAAAAAAAAAAAATAGAGTTAAACAAACTTTAAACGAAGAGACAAGCTCCTTTCCTATAAAATTCCGCAAAGCTTCTAATTGCATTGTAATTCTTTACTGTGGTGTAAGGTAAACACAGCACCACTAATTTAAAGAAAAGCGTATCATCTATTAACATCTCCACAGAACATAGTTTGGAAAGTATTGGACTATTCTCATGGTGTAGATACAGAAAATTGTCCTTAGGAATCTTATTCTTATCTTATTTGTTCTGATTTAAAACCTTAGAAAGTAAGAAGAATGGAGCCAGAAGGAAAATACCATTTTTCCCCTGTGCAAAAGCAGTTCCTGATAAGGATGCCAAGCCAATTCAGTCTGGCTGCCCAGCATCTCAGTTGTTAAATCAAATCACATGGAAGCAAAGCCTTAAGCCAAATAAACAAATCTCCAGTGATGGAGACATGGTGACTTTGACAGGCCTATCTGAGAGTATTTATGAACAAAAAAAATTTTCCTAGGTTCAAAACTGACTGATATGCCCATGTTCAGCATTCTCCAGTCCTTACTGATAGAAATCAACCTTGTGATAAATAGGTGCCTATTCCAGCTATTTTCAGTGTTAAGGATCTCATGACAGCTGTATAGTTGGGAAATGATAACAATATTTGAGGGAATAAGATATCTAATTTCTAGAGCAATCTTAAAATATAAAGAAATCACTTTTAGTTTAAAGATAAAGTAACAGAGATCAAATCCTCTCTGATCTCAACTGTTGAGTTTAGTTCTGACTCAAAACTGTGAAGATAATCTAACTGCTTTGAAAATCCCTATGATCAGTCTTTCTTAAATGCATTGATATTTTGATATTTTGTTAGTTATTGATACTAAAGACATTTCTTTATCCTACTTCTGCTCCGCCTAGTTTTTTGAAAGTAATAAATGATATGTAATAAAGGGAAAATAATGAGATACACATTCAGAATTCCTAATTGCAAAAATTCGGTTTTCTCTATAAATCCATGAGACTTAATTTCTGTTTCAGTGCAGGAAACAAACTTAGAAATCACCCCTACTTGACTGGAATATCTAATAAATATGCATATACATATTCGTTTAATATAATATTTTATCAACTCTTTGATAATTTCTTAGAGTGTATTTTGATCATATTCTTCCCTCCTTCTCTCCTAATTCCCCCCAAGAATCCACTTTTCAATCCCAATTCCCCAGTCTTTTTTTTTATTTTTTAAAAACTCAAAGTCTAACTTATTGCTTTCCACATACAGTAGGTATGGGTCCAACCACTGCAGTGTAGCTGATCTACAAGGCTACACACTTCAAGAACACCAACTCTCCCTCTTACAGAAGCCTACAGTTTGAGGTGGAAATACATCAACAAAGGAATCCCTTAGTCTCATTTTTGTCTTACAGTCTTCTGGGGGGATCTTCTCTTGTTAAGTCACAGACAGCTCAACAGCTGTTTTGCATATGCTTGTGAACAATTTCATGTAGTAGCCATGTGATAAGCTTTCCTGTTGTTTTGGTTTGCCTGCAATCATGGCTGTGATCACTGAGTTCTCTTCTGAGAGGCAGAAAGGTACTTCACAAGTATCTTCTCTCGTACTCCACAAAGTGTGAACCTTTCTTGTGTGCTGCCATACAGAAAGAGCTTTTCTTCAAATTAGACTAACAAAATATACTGATCTCACTATGAGAATTCTCAAGGGGAAATTTCTCCATGAAGGCAGCTTCATCTTAAGGAACTGACTGTTCTTTTGGATACCACATCCCACTGCAATTGGCCATGATCTGATTGTAACAGGTGGTAGGATGTAGCTTCTTTCTGACCAATAGCAATTCTTAAGAGAACAATCTGTTGATTAATTTTTATTAGGGATTAATTTTGTTTAGAGACACAGAAAGATGGGTTTGTGTAATTGTCAAGGGATTTCCCATGAATCCACAAGGGATCCACCCTTGCTTCACTACGCTCCACTTGCTTGTCATGTTAAGTTTATTGCATTTAGGAAGAATTGCTAGAGGATTCTGGCAAGTCAGTAAGCAAAGGGTTAATGGGATAACTGCTGTCCCCTGCTTCTGCAGCTGATCATGAATCCATGACTAAAATATCTTGTCCCTCTTTCACTAAAATTTTGAGGTGCACTTGTGACATTTTTAGAATTTCCACTTTTAAACCTTTCTTTCTCAACTTGGGAAATGAACTCAACACATCTCCAAGTGGGCTCCGACCCCTGGAAATCATCTCATTTTAAGATCAAGGTTACCGTATTTGTGTGTTGTCAATACAGCTATAAAAATGCCCCCGTGTAGAGTAACTGTAGCTTCTCATGATGATTCAAATTAATAAGTCCTAAAATAGACTAATGTTGAGCAAATTTTCTCTAGTCTATTCACTGAAGGTATTTAAAGAAACTAAGAAACACATATGCAAGTTTAAATCTGGTGATAGTATGACTCTGTCCTCCAGAAGAAGTGATCTCTTCAACAAATCAGAGTTTCCATATCTGCAGAGAGTGAAGTTATAAAGTTTCCAGTTGAGAATCTTAAATCAATCACTAGCATAAAAGGTGAGCCATTCTTTCTTTGTACACATTCTAACTAATAGATATATGGTTCACTATATTCTAGCCATTAATTTTATGTGAATTTCATCACCTGGAGTACAGCACCCAACCCACTTGGTGGTTCGTCTAACTTGATTAGGCAGCAAGTTTAGGGGTGATATACTGTGCAGAATCCTTGGTCAAAGTAGTCAAATGTACAGATAGAACTTCTTTTCTATAAGGTAAATCTCTTGAATCAAGGCAGTGTTCTGGGAAAATGCTGTATGATGAGATGAGTCTGGAGCCTGTTGTAGTTAACACTAAAGGATAAGGCATTTCAAGAAGGAGCAGCAAGTCCACACTTAAATTACTTGTCAAACTTAGCCCAAAGCACTACATGGCAACTCACTCACTGATTGGTTTCTTGCAATATTGGTTGCTCAGTGTTAATTTTGTTTGTGGGCATATCATATTCAGCCTTGATAAGAAGAAATCCATGATGTCAGGGTCATCATTGCATTCTTCTCTTTTACCACCATGTACAATCACTGGGGGGGATGAAAGACCAAGCTGGCTGGCATGTACAACCTGACACATTGTGCACACTTGGTTGTTTAATTCCTTTTCTTCAATAAGTGCTCTCAAGAGGCCATTAACATGTGATGCAGTGTTGTTTCTACTCTGTGTCTACTCCTTCAAGCCTACCGCATGTTGTAAAGTCTGCAATTTTCTAATCTTGTTCCTGGCAAGTCACTGACTATAAACCACACAATTTGTTTATGTCTTTAAATACTTCCCACTTATCCCACTGTTTCACAGAGAGTGGAAGGAACACTACCTTTTAGCATGCAGTACATTAGCTTCAACCTATGTCAGTAATTGGAAACATGGCTCTAGGAAACAAGGGATAGAAATAGAAGCAATTCAGATGTGGCCTTTACTGCCACATAACAAAGAAAAGGGTGACCACAATGGCTGGAGCAAACATTAACCATGATCATGAGCTGTAACTCTTCTAATGGTAAGGACAAGAAGGCTTGTTTGGATAAAGACAAGTGAGGGAGCACATTTGAGGGAGAATCAAACACCTTACCTATACCCGCATGAGAACATTATCACCACACCAATGAGACCTTCAAGAGGCAACAGCAGTAAGTGCTACTACCACTGCTTCCAATATCAGACAGGGATAATCTCCTTTATACCAATTTTCCAAATTCTACTTGGCATAAACCATTCTACTAAGCATTGCTTCCACAATGTGTACATACAACCATCATACCTCTTATAGCCAATAAGGATGCCTCTGATGGGTCAAAAGTTCCACAGAGTACTCACTGACCCTTCCATGATCTCTTCTACCTCTTGCTCTAGATGTTACACTATCAACTCATCCAAGCCTTCTCTCCACAAGTAACTAAGTGAATTACAATTGGCCCTTCTAACATGCACTGCTGCTCTTCCCAGACAATGTTGTTTTTTTCATAAGAAACCCAGAGAAGCCAAAACTCTGTTATGGTCTTTGAGTACACTAGAGAAAATACGCCCCCCCCCCCTTTTTTTACACTCTATTCTCTGAGGAGAATTAGACAGCATGGCCACGGAGCCATACATTTTGAAGTATTTGCACAGAGCTCTCCTGATTCGTAATGCAGACAGAAGTCTGTGGAAAGTAGTCTGGAAATTGAAGCAATCCAAGCTTACCTGAAAAACTACGTTCCACTCCTTTCATCTGACAGAGGCTGGGTTCCCTCTGCCCCTAGAAGAAACCTTTCCTAGAAGGTTTCTCTGAGTCCTGTATAGATTAAGTTTCTGAAAGCCCTGCCTATTCAGGCTGTCTGGCTAATATTTCCAGATGTGTCTGAATCCCAAGGGTGAATATTGTTTAGGCTGAAGCCAATGAAACTGACAATAATTTGGCACATCTTGTAACAACTCCAGTGTTTTATGAATTTCATGTTTTACCTGCTTGTTCAGAGACCCCTTGGAAATGGGGCTTGCATTCTGATCCTTTATAAACTCAAGGTAATGTTATCCCAGTAGGATTTTCTGAAGACTACAACCAGAGATTCTCTTCAAGGCACCCCAATACATCTCCCATTCTTTAATTTCCTTTTCATTCATGTTTCTGCTTTTATTCTGTTCATAAGAACTATATTTGCATCACTTATAGTTGATTTTTATAACAGATGCAGATTGTAAACAGCAGCAATGATTCAAAAGCTCATGAAAACAAAATTCAGAGGTTGTAAAATACATCTGACATATACTTCACAAACATTTTTATTTTGTAATTGTCTCTATGAAGAACTGAAATGTTAGAATCATGGTTGAGGTTGATAAGATTCAGCAGGCTGAAATTGATTTTTCTTCTGCCTTTCAATTGTTGGAATTGCTATTGCCTTATCTTTTATATGTACCCAATCTTTAATAAAGATTAAGGCAATAAAATAAATCAGGTAATAAATACGAATGGCCTCTGGAAAACAAATTTAATTCGTTTTTAGCTGACTCGGGCTATAAGACTTACTGTAACTTGTTTTCAAACACCCATCTTATATACTTTAATAAAAAACAAAAAATATAAGAGGTTCTCCTTTCCAACTTATGCTATTTAACCTCCTATCATGTTACACATTATACCTCTGACAAAAAAAATGCAAGTTTATGAGAAGGAAAATAATAATTATATACTTACATAATTTGGATTTGTATCTGATCTTTCAACAATTCATTTACAAAGATCAAAATGTTTCTTTATAAATGGTTTTCATAAGAGACTGGTAATATTTTAGCATTTGTTTGAAGTCAGGGAACCTGAGTTCTATTTAAACTCTGTTTCACATTATCAACTTTGACCAAGAATGTCTCCTTTTCTTCCCAGAGCTGCTAAATCTGCACTGTTAAATAATAATTGCTTTGTTTAATTGCAAGAAGTACAGAATGTCCTTGGAGTAAGTTTGATAAGAATGGGACTTCAAGAGGCCCCATGGCATAGATTTATCAAATATTCGTGGTCTAGCTAGCCTATACAGTACAATGACTCAATACCAGGGAAGAAGCAATTCACGAGAGCAAGGTTGACTTTGCGTTCCAACTCAGGTGAACTAAGTCCAGCAGGACAGGGAAGGCACAGCAGAAGAAGCTTGGTCTTTCATGGGACTGACTGTGAGGCAAAGAAGAAAATGCCGGCGCTCACCTGGTTTTCTCCTTTTGTCTCTCTTCTGTCAAGGAGTCCCATCCACAGGATAAGGCTACCTACAATCAGTATGGATTCTCTCTGGTCTGTAAAAACTCTCTGGAAGGATTCACACAGACACAATGGGTGGGTCTCATTAATGCCTCCTAATTGCTTCCTAGGTTGACCATTACAAATTCAAATGGTTTGTTGGTTTTTGTTTGTTTGTTTGTTTTTTAACCTCTGACTGTATGTACAACTTTGAGCAATCATTATCATTTCACTATCTCATTTTCTTTGTTCAAAAGAAAGGAATGATGGATAAAGTCTTAGGTAATAGGGAAATCACTATGTTTTAAAACGGAGTTTGGGGCTGGAGATTCAGCTTAGTTGGTAAATGGCCATCACACATGCATGATTGTCTAAATCAAATCCCCATCACCCACATAAAAATCTGAGGGTGGCTGCATATACTTGCCAATCTATCATTGGGGAGGCAGAGACAGGGTTCCAGGAATACAGTGGCTAGCCAGCCTAGACAAATTAGTCAACATGACATACAAGGTGAAGACCCTGTCTCAAAAAAACAAGGTGGATGACCTCTGAAGAACAATATCTAAAGTTTCCCTTTGAATTCAACCCCCACACACATACACACACATGCATATGCACTCATACACATTAGACACCAACACATACACATAAAGATTTGTTAGGTATGCAACTTCCAACATCTGGGTTTTCTACCCATGCAATTTGTGAGTTGGCTTCAGATTTTAAAAACATCAAATTCAAGAGACATCTTGATGTAGAATCAAGCTAACTTTGAAAACATCAGAGAATTCTTAAAAGTTACTTTAAATGTTTAAAATAGATGGTAAAAAAAATCATGTCAGCGATTAAGAAGTTTGAACTTACACTGGCAGCAGCACATATTTTAAATGTACCTTCTACCCACTGTGTCTAGAGCATACAATACAGGATCTCCTGAATTTTAAACATAAATTAAAGTTATATATATATATGTGTGTGTGTGTGTGTGTGTGTGTATACACATATACACATACATATACGTATATATCTACATATATATACATAAAGATTTGTTAGGTATGCAACTTCCAACATCTGGGTTTTCTACCCATGCATTTGTGAGTTGGCTTCAGATTTTTAAAAAAATCATATATATACATATATGTATATGTGTATATATATGTGTATGAATATATATATATATATATATATATATATATATATATATATATATGTATATATAGCTATTTCCTATAAAGCTTGCCCAAGTATAATGGCTTATACATCTTAACTATGTGAGGACCAGGAATTAAAGGAGTAAAGCATGTAGTTAGTTAAGTATTTGGTTGGTTAAGCGTTCAGGCTTTGGAACAACACAGTTCAGCTGAGATTCATGTGGAGGAGGACTCAGAAGCTTCCAGCCTGAGGAAATAGGATCACCTGTAGAACTAACAAGGTGAGATAGCTGTGGCTTGTTCAGCTACTCTGATCTTCCAGCATTCACCCCAATAACTGGTCTTGGGTTTGAGTTTCATTAATAAGAACAATTAAGATTCATGCTACATCTGGCGCCCAAAGTCCGTGGTACAAATTCATGAAAAAGCCTCTTGCCTGTGGCCTTGTGAGCCCCTGCTCAGACCCGAGCTACCCTCAGCCAGTTGTGGTGAAGCACACTGGTTGGATTTACTGAAGAAGGCAGAGGCAGGAGGATCCGAGTTTGAGGCCAACCTAGGAGAAGCTGCGGCCAGGACCCACCCACAAACAGTGTTGGTGTGACCATGGAGGCAGCGGCTGCTGCTCCTAGTTGGCAGCTGCTTCTCATCATGTTAGTGACTGTGGTGATGCTGCTACCTGGGACGAAGAGTTTACTGCTGCTTGTTCAGAGAAGAATTGCCAGGACCAGCGTGTTACAAGAAAGCATCGGCAAAGGTCAGTTTGGAAACATTTGTCAAAACAAATGCTGGGGAGAAATTGTTGTGAAGATATTCTCTTCTAGGGAAGAATACTCATGGTTCCGAAAGACAACAGACATGAGACTGTGATTGCTCCAAACCACAGAGGAGGCACAAAAAAAAAAAAAAAACAAAAAAAACAAAAACAAAAACCTAGAGGGAACCATGATCATGCCTAACAGTGACTTTGAAATCTTCAAAAAGATGACAGGATCCCACAATGATGATTCCACATGGACTATGATAAAGCCATTAACACCATGGAAAGATTGACTTTGGACTACAAACTGGTCAGGACAATTCAAGATGACTGGCTGAGATGATCCAGCCTGACAAACTGCTTAAACAAGGACTTGAAACAAGCCCTGCACTTTATCATTATGCAGCAGCTGGACAAATGATACAGAACTTGACAATTAACCCAAAAATAGAGTTGAGATTGAAAAAAAAAAAGAAAGAAAGAAAGAAGGAAAAGGAGAATATAGATATGAGGTAGATCACTGAATCTACTCTCAGAAAAAAGATAAAGAAATAATAGGATAAATGCGTAAATCATTGAATCTACTCTAAAAAGAGAAAGATGACAAAAGGTAGATTATTGAATCTTTATGAAAAGAAACAAGAGAATATGGATATGATAAGATAAAAAGGGAGTACTTGTTCTAAATAAGATAAGTAATGAAAATTTTTGTCTGAGTTTATCAAATATTACTGGACTGGACATTGTTATATATAGTGGAGTTTTTTGCCTGAATCTGTCAAATGTTAATGGACTAGACATCATTAATGCAATCTTTACTGTGTATATTGTATATACTTATTGATATGATTTTTCTTGTATTAGTTATAAGCTTTTTTTAATTTTAGACAAAAACAGGGGAAATGTGGTGTTATTGTGTTCCCTGAAATATTGTATGTTCCCCGAAATAAACTTATCTGGAGTCAGAGAACAGATAGCCACTAGATACAGAGCCACAAATGATAACTAGAAAATGAGAAGAGTAATCCATAGCAGATGTTAGGTGTTAGTGGTACTCGCCTTTAATCCCAGCACTTGGGAGGCCAAGCTAGCCGGATCTCTGAGTTCAAGGCCCCTTTAGAAACAGCTAAGCATGGTGACCCATGCTTTTAATCCCAGAAACCCTACCTTTAATCCCAGGGAGTGGGGGCAGAAAGAGAAAAGTATATAAGGTGTGAGGACCAGGAATTGAAGGAGAGAAAGCATGTAGTTAGTTAAGCATTTGGTTGGTTAAGCGATCAGGCTTTGGAGCAACACAGTTCTGCTGAGATTCATGTGGAGGAGGACTCAGAAGCTTCCAGCCTGAGGAAACAGGATCACCTGTGGAACTATCAAGGTGAGATAGCTGTGGCTTGTTCTACTTCTCTGGTCTTCCAGCATTCACCCCAATAACTTGTCTCAGGTTTGAGTTTCATTAATAAGAACAATTAAGATTTATGCTACATAACTAAGTGCTGAACATGTTCTAGGGATGACACTTTTCAGTCAGATGTGCAGTATCAAAATTTCTTTTCTTCCTTTTGGCATTTCACAGACAGGTGATTGTACTTACAGTAGTTTTTATAATCTTTATGAGAACTGTGGGTCTAGTCAAAATGAAGAAGAACCTGATGAAAGCATATGGAACATTAACAAGTTGTCCGATCTCTAGAAACATTTATTTTGAATGTTTTCACATTTTATAGATTTTACAGTTGGTCAATTCCTTATCAGAAACAACATTTCTAATACTGTTGAGTCATGACCACTTTCACATGATTCAGATATCACTATTTCAGGGATCTCTGTAACACATGATTATTTGGGGTCAAAGTAGAGTGAATGATACTCTTTTTCCCTAGAGAACAACATAGTAGAGACTGGACAAATACTGCATTCCAAAGATATTAAAAAAGCAACTGCCTAACAGACACTGCCAATTTGCAGACAAGATATTAATAAATTAATTGTTTTGTGTTCAGAATATACTGGATTCACTAACTATCTACTGAGCTTAATAGAGTAGTCAAGTAACCCATCTTAGGAATGATTTGTGAAAGAACACATAAAAGACTGGTGGTAACCTCAATTTTAATACATGACCAGGGTATGTATATAAGAGGATATAAATAATTAATTTACACTTGGAAAAATGAGAGATTAGTGCATGAACTCTAGCGTAAATACCCACTAGAGTTCAGATGTTCAAATCCATGCAAGAAAGACAACTGGGCACTTACCTTCAATGAATCTTGGGGAAGATATAAACTTGATCTGGCAGTCAATAAAATGAATGTTTTAACCAGAAAAAGTGCTGAGAAGAGACTGAATGCTCAGCCCTAAATGGGAAATTTGTATCAACCTCCCAGCTTACAAAGGCTGAAAAATGATTGTAGAAAAGGAGAAAGATGGAAGGTCAGCAGCAGGTGATGGATAGAAGTCTTCTGATACACTGCCTTTAGGGCATAGATATGATTATTGTACTCCTGAACCTACATTAATTGTGGTTACCTGCATAAGACCTGTATATGATCAAGCCAATTAGATCAGATGGGGGAGATAATCTTCAGGCCCCATTCCTTATTGAGAAGATAGTGGCAGTTGATAGCTCCTGGGAAGGGAGAATTATTATTTTTTGATGGTGTGCCCAATGGTATAGGTTTACCATGCTCAAGTGAATGGCTCCATAACTATATATATATGGACAGCATTTACCTTGCTCTTACATGGCTCAAGGGATTGGACTAACTGGGGAGATAAGGAATGAAGAAAAGACAGACACATGTACAGAAAAACTGGGATTTGGTGGTCTAAGTTCTCAGATGGAGAAGCCACAGCACCCAGAAACTTAGCACATTTATTCTATAGAATTGATCAGGGAGATCAGGTTACTGCTTACAGCTGAACAAGGAGGTGTGTTTAGCTAATCTCTGTAGGAAACATCTCTGTAGGGGAGAAGTTAGTCTTTGGGCCATAAACATCAAGGGAGAAGAAAACTATGGTGAACATTTTCTGCACACAGTATCATCACATGCACACATGGCAAATGAAGGCTTGCCACCTCCTTGAGCCTCGCCCAGGGATGACTTTGACATTCCCATAAATTTGAGGCATTGTAGTCTTTGGCTACGCTCATATCATCAACACACATTTACTCAGGACTTCACGGGTTCCATATGAACCCTAATTAGATTTGGTGGATTATCAAAAGAAGACAAAGAATTTGATGATAGATAAGTAGATATGGGAGAAATTGGAAGAGCTACAGAAGATATAAAAATAATGTAAATACAGTGTAGTTATGTATGGAATTTTCAAGTTTAAAATAGAAAAAAAACTATACAGGATAAAGTATTTTTGGTGTAATTTTGTTAGAATCTGTCCTTGTGAAATCACATCCTTGTGTCTTCATTGAATGTGGTGAAGAAATCAAAGGATAAACATCAAAAGTCCTATGTATCAGAACACTGTCCTTTTCTCAAAAAGATCTGGTGACAATTCATGATTTAAAGTATTGGAATTTCAAGTGTGTGTGTGTGTGTGTGTGTGTGTGTGTGTGTGTGTGTGTGTGTGTGTGAAAGAGAGAGAATGTAAGAGAGAAGAGAAGGGAGAGAGGGGAAGAGGAGAGAGGGGAAGAGGAGAGAGAGAGAGTCATCAACCAAAGATCCAGGATTTACCATAAGTGGGATAATATTTCCCTGAAGAATATTTTCCAAAGTCTATTATGGAACTAGATGGCTGCTCTTTGGAAAGCCTCCAAGATATTTTGACAGGACAGTTCCTGTGAGTACTGAAATCTCTGCATCACATCATAAATTATATAATAATTGATTATTTAATTTTTGCTTATGAACCGATGTACTGTGAGACCTACACTAATGTATAGTTACTGGAGGGTAGACTGTGTCTCCTTTGGACTTGTATCAGCAGTGTAATAGGAAAAAAAATGGCCCCTGACATCTGTGACATAGTCTTTTATGTGTGACCTAGTGCTTTACTTCTATAGAAGGTGCATTGCTGATGCGATTATCCTCAGTGGGGAATCTTCAGTCACATGAGTCCTTAAAAGCAGTGACCCTTTCCAGGTTTTGAGACATAAGAAAGAGCAGGGGACATTTACAAAGAGGTTGACTGGCTTTAAAGATAGAAGACATGTGTTACCATTCCAAGAATGAAAAGACTCTTAGAACCAAGAAAGGCCTTCAGCTCAACAGCCAAACAGGGAATTCAGTCTTACAAACACAAGGAATGGAAATACTCTGTCAACAAATGGAATGGAAAGAAACATATTCCTTTCAACAGACCTAGCAAGAAATGGTATTCAGTCAACTCTGATTTTATTCTTTTGAGACCTAAATCAGAATTTTGAACTGCCTAAATTTATTGTTTTAAAGTTTGATATTTTATTTGATTTTTATTAAGAAAAAAATTTTTATTCATTTTACATCCCAATCAAAGATACCCCTCTTCCCTCCTCTCAGCCCTCTATCCTCCACCTCCCAACCCACCCTCCATTTTCTCCTACAAAAAGGTAAGACCTCCTACGGGGAGGTACTTTCAGTAGAGGCAGGTCCAGGCCCCTCCCCCTGCCTCAAGGCTGTGCCAAGTGTCCCATCATAGGTAGTGTGCTCTGAAAAGCCTGCTCATGCACCAGGGATGGATTCTGATCCTACTGCCAGAGGGCCCTCAAAGCAGATCAAACTACACAACTGTTGCACTATGCATAAGGCCTAGTCCAATCCCATGCAGGCTCCATGGCAATTGGTCTAAATTACATGATTTTGGTTTGGTCGTCTCTGCAGGTTTCCCCATCATGATCTTGATGCCCTTGCTCATAGAATCCCTCTTCTCTCTCTTTGACTGGACTCCTGGAGCTCTGCCTGGTGTTTGGCTGTGGATCTCTGCATCTGCTTCCATCAGTTACCACAGAAAGGCTCTTTGATGACAGTTAGGGTATTCACCAATCTGATTACTAGGGTAGGCCAGTTCAGGCACTCTCTCCACTACTGCTAGTAGACTAATTTGGGGTCATCCTTAGGTTTTCCTAGGAACTTCCCTAGCACCCAGATTCTCCCTATCCCTATTATGTCTCCCTCTATCATGGTATCTCTTTCATTGCTCTCCCACTCCATCCCTGTTTCAGCTCCACCAGCCTGTTCCTACAGCATGAATCTTAAAAGTTCTTATTAATGAAATCAAACCTGAGGCAGATTATTGGGGTGAATGCTGGACGATCAGAGAAACAGAACAAGCCACAGTTTTCTCACCTCACCAGTTCCTCAGCTGGTCTTGTTTCCTCAGACTGCAAGCTTCTGAATCCTCATCCCAATGGCTCTCAGCTGAACTGTGCTCGAAAGCCTGAATGCTTAACCAGCCGAATGCTTTACTCACTACATGCTTTTTTCTCCCCTAATTCCTGGTCCTCACGCCTTATATACCTTTCTCTTTCTGCTCCCACTCCCTGGGATTAAAGGTTGTGTTTCTGGGATTAAAGGCGTGGGTCACCATGTTTAGCTGTTTCTAAAGTGGCCTTAAACTCAGAGATCGAGCTAGCTCTATCTCCCAAGTGCTAGGATTAAAGGTGTGTACCACCACTGCCCAACTTCTGCTATAGCTTACTCTTCCCATTTTCTAGCCACCATTTTTGGCTTTGTTCTAGTGGCTGTCTGTTCTCTGACCCCAGATATGTTTATTTCAGGGAACACACAATATTTTGGGGAACACAATACCACCACATGTTCCCTTATGTTCTCATCCTCCACCCCCTACCCTCAATTGCCCACCCCTCATCCCCAATTTACTCATGGAGATCTCATCTATGTCCCTTCCCAGGGCAATCCATGTGTCCCTCTTTCTGTCATCCTTGTGAGTGAATACATACTATGTTTGTCCTTCTGAGTCTGGGTTACCTCACTCAGGATGATATTTTTCTAGTTTCATCCATTTGCCTGTGAATTTCATGATGTCATTGTTTTTCTCTGCTGAGTAGTACTTCATTGTGTATGTGTATCACATTTTCTTAATCCATTCTTTGGATGAGAAGTTTGATATTTTAAATGAGTGAATTTTTTGTGGTGTCAAGGAGGCAAAAGAAAACCTAAGCTTCAGAATTTAACATGATATATTGGCATACAATACAAGGTTTTAAGTATGAACCATTTTACTGTATTAGTCATAGTTCTATAGAGGAATAGAACCAACAAGATGCATATAAATTAAAAGTAGCTTTATTTAACTAGTGCATAAAAAATGGTCTAGGGAGTCCAACAGTGAGTGTCTCACAGTGGAGTAGCCAACAGTCTGGATGTTGCTCTGCCCAGAAGGCTAGGTGTCATACTGAAGGTCTGAAGGTTCCTAGAGAGAAGCTGGTCTTTAGTCCATTTAAAAGCCAAAAGAATCTATATTCTGATTTTAGTGAAAGAATGCAGCAGCAATGGCAATAGCAATAGTATGGATGAGCTCAGGACAACAGGCAAAAGAAAATCTTTCTTCAGCTTCCTTTGATCTGGGTGCAAGAAGGTGCAACCACCTTTAAAATGAGACATCCCACTTCAGATAATCTGATCAAAAATGTCCCTCACAAGTATCCTCAGAAGTTTGCCTTTTAGTAGATTCCAGATCCAGCCAAATTAAAACCCAAGATAAATCATCACATTCAGTAAAAAGAAAAGAAAAGGAACACTATTTCTCTACCTTCTAATTTCATTGGATGTTTACTAAGGACACAAGAATCAGGAGATACTGTGTAGTAGTATAGGAAAATTGGTTTTGTACTGAAAAGAGAGATCTCTAAAAACCATTGTTCACATTAGCCTAATGAAGACTCTATAAGGGCTAAAATAATAAACCGTGTAAGGTTGTCAGATTGTTTCTCAACTCATTTGCCAGAAGCAACCTTCATTCCATGCAAAATAACTTAATATCCTCAGGATAAAAACAGAGAACTGAAGTAAAACACAGACTTCTGCCAGAAACTCTCAGCAGAAAGAATAATAAAATGATCAACATTTAGTACTTAAAGAAGCCATATGGTTACTAATAAGTCTGAAGGCATATGTGTTAAAATTTAGCAGGCCTATTTACACTGATAAGAATATCAAGCTACCAAACTATTTCTCATTGATGGTGTTAAAATGATCTTCTGTTTCTTTGTACATGAAAGTTCCTGTTTACAACACCTACTGTCACCTGACTTTTGATATTTTTTTAAAAGCCAAAAAATTAAACACTGGAAAAAAGACAGCATCTTCAATAAATGGTGCTGATCAAAATGAATAGCTGCATGTAAAAGAATGAAAATAGATCCATACCTATAACTCTGCATAAAACTCAACTCCATGTGGATCAAGGATCTCAACATGACAGCAGATGTCCTGAATCTGATAGGAGAAAAAGTAGGGAATAGACTTGAAATCATTGGGAGAGGAGTGAGTTTTCAAAATAGAACACAGATAGCACAGGCCCTAAGAACAGCAGTTAATAAATAAATGCAACTTCATGAAGCTAAAAGCCTTCTGTACATCATAGTGCACCATCCTTTAAACAAAGCATCAGCTTGCACAATGGGGGAAATATTTACCAATGATACATTAGACAGAGGGTTCTCACTAGAATTTATAGAGAACTAAAAATGAATATCAAGAAAATAATCCAATTTAAAAATAGAGTATAGAAGTAAATGGAGAGTTCTCAAAATATGAAACATGAATAACTAAGAAACAAAATTTAGAATGTTCAACATCCTTAGCAATGAGGGAAAAGCAAATTAAAACTACATAGAAGCTTAGTCTTACCCTACTCAGAATGACCAAGATAAATAAAACAAATCACAACACATGCTGATGAGAATGCAGAAGGAGAACCATTATTCACTGCTTGTGGGAGTACAAACTGGTGTAACCCCTATAGAAATCAGTGTGAAGGTTCCTCAGGAAATGAAGAATCAACTTACTTCAAGATCCATCTTTATCACTTTTGGGCATATACCCAAAGGACTCTATATCTTACTATAGGCATACTTGTCTGTAGTAAGATAGACAGGAGGTGGCCCAGATGCAAAGGAACAAATATTCTATATTTCCTCTTTTTTATTGATGGTAACTTTTAAGCTTTAGATATATACATTTTAATACAAATAACCACAGAATTAGGGTAGCTAGTTAGGGACCAGTAAGGAAGGATAGTCTTCTAAGGAAGGGAAAATAGAATGTAATGTTACAAAGAGATAAAGGAGAAACTAGGAGGATTAAATGATGAAATGGATGGTAGGGAAGGGTAAAGGAGGGGCTATGTGGAGAAGAAAAAAACTAACATTAACATTTTTAAAAAGCCATATAGAAACTTACTAGCACAGATGTTCTCTAAAATATATACATATAAGAAAGAAATTTAAATAGAATAGCCATATAATGAGGGAGAAAATGTCTCAAATAGACACATCTTAGGTGACCAAGTAAAACCTCTAGTTTCAGGAATGGATTATATCTTGTTGTATCATTAGCTAAAGCAGTGTCATAGAACTTCCTAAACACTGTAGGCTATTTCCAAGGCTATTGGTTAATTTCCATATCCTGATGATAAGGCCCTAATGCTGAAGACATAACTAACTAAGCTGTCAAACCTGAAGAAACCAAGCCAATGCCTAAATAGATGATTCACCCATATAAAACGGGTTGATACTGACAAATACTTTGCACTCTAATAGAGGAAAAAAGTGATCATCCATATCACCCAGCTACAAACCCTGAAACCTACAGCAGAGATCTGTCTCCAAGATACATTGGTGCAACAGTGGTACAAATATCATGCTACAACTTTTTTTATAATTGTATCTAAGGGGCCCATTCCATGAGATAAAACCCAATACCTAACACTGCTAAAGTGGCCAAGAACCTGAGACTAGATCGATTATACAGAAGAAAACCAACAACCCTCATTCTATTAAAGGAATATAGTAATAAAATGACTTCTAAAGCCATAAATTTATAACAGACATCTGCTAGGGAATGGAAAATAGTTTGCTTCAATGGAGGGCCACTGGCTATACCAATCATATTCCAGGGCAGGACCCATTCCTAGGAGTTGTTGGCCAACACAAAGCAAACTCCAAGATTTTTGTACAATATTGATGTTTTTTGGGGGTAATTTTTTTTAGGTTGTTTGTTTCAATTTTAGGTTTTTTGTTTTTGCTTGTTTGTTTTTTGTTTTCTTTTTTTGAGTGAAAGAGAGAAAAAGAACATGAAATTGGGTAGTGTAGGGATCTGGGGATACTTTGAAAGTATTTGGAGGAGGTAAAAGAATATGACCAAACATATATGAAAAAAGAAAATTTTTATTTATATATGCAGAAATGATGTTTAATATCAATAAATGTTATTCCTAAATACATATTTTTATCTCATGTCAATAATTTTCAATAAGATATTTAATCATAAAAGGTTAAAATTTTTATAATATCTCAAAACAATATATATTACATTTATTTATATACATGCATGTGTGCACACTCACACACACTTGTATTTTCATATTCCTAAGATGCCTGAAGATTTCTGCTAAGGTAGAAAGAATTCAATGACACAAACAGTGTTTCCATTGTTCTAGACTATGACTTCAGTGTATTTTTAAAAACACATTCATGCAAGAAATAAGGTTTAATTTAAACTAATTAAAATAATAAATCAACCAGACTATCCATTAGACTATTAAGTGTTATTTTTAATTCAGTAAATAATTTGAGCCTAACGAATCAAACTGGGAACCCTAAAAGAAAAAAAAAAATTGTCTGCTCATGAGCTTATGCGCATGCACGTGTGTGTGTGTGTGTGTGTGTGTGTGTGTGTTTAATAATAGCTCTACCATCTCCTAAAGGAAATTAATAAAAATGTAAACACACGATTTCTTGTTATAATCTCTTCTTGACACTGGTCTCAGTGGGGTTGGTTTTAAAATCCTATATGGCAGGACAAAGACTTTTTGTTCCAAAACTCAAAAAGTTCACTTTCATAACATGCTAATTACGAATATACTATCCAGTATTAAAGACAGCAGTATTAATAAAACCTTTGGTAACCAGATTCCAGATTTTCAATATTTTAATGCTATACAAAATAGTATTATGATAATGCCAAAAATTCAGACAAAATGTTTTAAATTCCAACTGATTTGTGACAATTAAAAAAGTTTCAACTTAGTCTCAACAATTCACACTCTTACAGTCCCTCCTCTTTCTCAACAATTGGACTCCACCTGGGGCCTGGCTGAGGATCTCTGCATCCACTTCCATCAGTTATTGGAAGAGAGTTCCAGCATGACCATTAGGGTGTATCTGATCACCAGACTAGGTCAGATCAGTCTTTCTCTCGACCTTTGCCAGCAGTCTACAGAGGATGTATCATTGAAGATTTCTGGGGACCACTCCAGCACTCTGCCTATTCCTGTTCTTATTTGGTCATCATTTATCATGGTCCATTATTCCTTGTTCTCCCTTTCTGCTTTTGATCCAGCTGTGATCTCCTGCTCCCCTAAGCTTTCTTTCCCTCAATCCTTGCCCTTTATTACTCCCACTGTCGTCCAGGTTTTTCATGTAGATCTCATCCATTTCTCTGTCATTGGCAATCCCTGTATCTTTCCTAGGATCCTGTTTTCTAGGTAGCCTCCTGGAAAAGCACAGGGACAAATAGCCAAACATATGGAAGCACTGAATTATGAACCAAAGGCTGTGGAGCCCCCAGCTGGATCAGGCCCTCTGGATAAGTGAGACAATTGAATAGCTTGAACTGTTTGGGAGGCATCCAGGCTGTGGGACCCGGACCTATCCTTAGTGCATGAGCTGGCTGTTTGGAACCTTGGACACACAGGGACACTTTGCTCAGCCTGGAAGGAGGGGACTGGAGCTGCCTATACTGAATACACCAGGTTTAAATGAATCCTCAGGGGAGTCTTGGCCCTGGAGAAGATGGGAATGGAGGGGAGGGGATGGGGAAAAGGTGGGGTAGGGAGAGGGGAGGACAGGGGAACACATAGCTGATGTGTAAAATTAAAACACAAATATAATAAATTTAAAAAAAGAAACACAAAGCAAAAAAAGTTTCAACTTGTAATTTGAATTTTTTTTTAATCATTAGTGCTTCATATAATCTTACTTAAATAGAGATTTTAGCCTTTCTTCTTAACATACCTCTTAAATTCTTGTCTTTGCTGTGAAATATATGAATTGTGACATAGTGGATCCACTATTTCCAGCCAGCATAACCACTGATATCAAACACTGTTAGATTGATGTAACCTACATCAATCAAGAAACACAGCGGACAGTTTTTCCAGAGCCCAGTGTCATCATGATCAGCTACTGGAAGATGTGGCTGAGTACAGAGGCCTAAGTGATCTAAGCACTCATGTTTCTAGCCTTGCACAAGATGAAATTAACTATACAGTAGCTGGAAACAGAATGGTGTACTCTGGAAGGAGCAGTGATTGTAAACATCTCAAACCTATTCTCAGTCTTAGACAATGAGATGAACTCTGTAAACAGTCCACTTTATAGATGAGACTGATGGTCTTGAACAGTTACCTTTGTCTCTCCTCTGAGTCCTGAGACAACAAGATGTAATCATCGTACTTATCTTTTCATTTCTAGACATTTAGTTCTATCTAAGCAGGAACATACTTCAATGACACCTGGCTTGGTATCTGATTTTCTGGTTTTCCTTACCTTCATAAAAGGTGTAGATTACACTGCCTGCTGAACTGCAGGCAAGACTCCTAGAATTCCTGGACTCTGGCTACAGCCAATGACTTGTACAATCCCATCAACCCAAGTAGAATGTGAAAAACGGTTCCCCACAAGGGCCCTGGGTCACTAACCAAGCATAGTCATAGCAAAAAATCTAGAAAGGCAGCCTCCCTAATCACATTATGGGAGGGTGGTGCTTCCCGATTCATGGTGGTGGAACTGGCTTCAAACCAGATTGCCACTTGCTCACAATACCGGTGCATATCCCTGATCCTGAACATGAGGCAAACCTGGCAGTTTTCTAACCTTGGTCATGGACCCTGGAAATGACTGGTCTTTTTTACTATCCTTGAATATCATGGTTAGTAGTGAACCTCTATGGCTCCAGACTCTATGAGATTGCCTTCACTAAAGGCTTCTGAAATGCCTCAGTGTGGACTTCCTTGCCATTTGCCCTATTTGCCTGACTGACTCTGAACTAACATAAGCCTTTGTTTGGGTCTAGCAAACTGAAAGTGTACAACTTTGATACCATTTTACATAGTTCAAATCGAATCAAATTCCAACATTTTTTAAAATGAAAACAGAGCTCCTGCCAAGAAAACAAATATTGGCAACAGAAGGAAAAGAGCTTAAGATTTTACTGGCAAAGTTTTAAAAACCTGAAATTCCTCTGGAGAAATGTTTCCTATTTAGGGTCTTCTAGCAGAGAATATAATATAACCTCTCTATAAAACAAGAGGCAAAATAGTGGAGTTTTCACAAGCCTATATTCAGAGCCAGTAGACCTGGATCTAAGAACAAACCTTCTTTGTAACTCAGAGCACATCATTTGATTGTGTTCAAACTGTTGAAAGGGAATTCTGTAAGAGAATGAGGATGAAGTGGCAAATGAGAAATGTCCATCAAGAGCTTTCTGTGGCACAAAAGTTCTAGTGCATGGGATAGTCATAATCCTTTATGATTTCAGAAGGAAATACAGATATTTACATTGAGAAATGACTACTGAATTCTTAGTGTAAGGAAACAATGTACCTTATCAGAAATAGTTCAGTAACTTGGCCCACAAGATAAAGGTTGTTGCCAAGACTGAAGACCTCAGACTAATCCCCAGAACCTTTATCATGGAAGGAAAGAACTGGCTCCTGCAAGCTGTTCACTGACCTCCACATATGTACTATGGTTTGTGCCCACATGTGCACACACACACACACACACACAAAAAAAAAAAAAAAAAAAAAAAAAAAAAACCACACATACACGCACCCTTTAAAATTTTCTATAATCACTTAATTTCTATATATCCAGTGTTCAGTTATAAAGTGGTTGAAAACTCCAATATAAACCATGCATGCCCAGAATAGTTGAGCAATAGATTAAAAATAAATTTATATAACAAAATTATCTAAGCAAAAATATAGAAAATTTTATAAATAGTCACTACCTCTTTGCTTAGTATTTAACGATCTTTGAAAGAATGTTTAGATCCAAGAATAAAACCATCTTTAAAAATATTTTCACAATTCATGTGCTTCCATTTATTTGGCTATTTGTCCCTGTGCTTTTCCAATCTTGGTCTCAACAATTCACACTCTTACAATCTCTCCTCTTTCTCAACAATTGGACTCCTGGAGCTCCACCTGAGGCCTGGCTAAGGATCTCTGCATCCACTTCCATCAGTTATTGGAAGAGAGTTCCAGCATGACCATTAAGGTGTATCTGATCACCAGACTAGGTCAGATCAGTCTTTCTCTCGACCATTGCCAGCAGTCTACAGAGGATGTATCATTGAAGATTTCTGGGAACCTCTCCAGCACTCTGCCTATTCCTGTTCTTATGTGGTCATCTGTTATTCCTTGTTCTCCCTTTCTGCTCTTGATCCAGCTGTGATCTCCTGCTCCCCTAAGCTTTCTTTCCCTCAATCCTTGCCCTTCATTACTCCCACTAAACCAAAGGCTGTGGAGCCCCCAGCTGGATCAGGCTCTCTGGATAAGTGAGACAATTGAATAGCTTGAACTGTTTGGAAGGCACCCAGGCTATGGGACCCGGACCTGTCCTTAGTGCATGAGCTGGCTGTTTGGAACCTTGGGTTTATGCAGGGACACTTTGCTCAGCCTGGAAGGAGGAGACAGGACCTGCCTGTACTGAATCCACCAGGTTTAAATGAAATCCTCAGGGGAGTCTTGGCCCTGGAGGAGATGGGAATGGAGGGGAGGGGCTGGGGGAATGGTGGGGGTGGGGGATGGAGGGGGGAGGACAGGGGAACCCATGGCTGATGTGTAAAATTAAAACAAATATAATAAATAAAAAAATATAAACAAATATTGTCACTTGAGGTGGCTCAGCAGTTAAGAGCACTGAATGCTCTTCCAGAGGACCTTGGTTCAATTCCCAGCACCCACATGGGAGCATGCAACTATCTGTAACTCCAGTTCCAGGGAATCCAACACCCTCACACAGACATGAATTCATGCAAAACACCAATGCATATAAAATTAAAAAGTTAAAACTTCTGAAAAATATTTTCACTTAAATTTAACAACACATCAAGATCCTATGTTATTTTTCTTTTCTTAGGAAAACAAAAGTGCTTCCCTTGGTTGTATTCATCCTTTGAAAAGTTTTATTCCTAGTGGAAGAAGGTTGACAGCAAGATATAACAGAGCTGCGCATATGAAGGATCTTAGTGAGGACTCCCAAGGTGAGTACTGGAAGAGGTGAACCATCTGCATCCCTGACTCAGTCTGAGATTTTCACTTTTTTCCTGTTCTTTGTTGGGCTGTTCATTTCTTTTTACAAGTACTTTTCGTTTTGTTAATTTCCCAAACCCAAAATACTGCATTCTAATAGTTACTGTGTGTTTTTTTTTTTTAAGTTTCTATTTTAAACTCTAAGGAATCTTGTTAAGAGATTTTTTTTTTATTATTACTTAAATGACTAACATTTTCCCAGAGACAGTCCAGTGCTCTGTCTCCTGTGAAATACATTAGACATCTTGTTATATTGACATTGTGGATTCCCCTCTATCACTTTCTCTTCTGTCTCCCTCTCTCTTTCTCTCTCTAGCAAAGAGAAATATTGTGGACTAAAGAATGAAAATGTTAATAGTTACGTTGTTGTGAGAAAGGAAGACATAATGCAATGTGTGTGTGTGTGTGTGTGTGTGTGTGTGTGTGTGTGTGTGAGTGTGTGTGTATGTATGCATATATATGTCCAAATCTCATCCCAATGCCCGGTCACAGCAAGATCACAGACAAAGACTCATTGGGAAACAGGGTTTTATGGAAACAATAACACAAAGGAAAACAAATACACACCCTGAGGAGGAGGACAGTCTTGTCTTAACAAGATGGTGGCAGCACACACTGGCTCTGTGTCTCTTCAAAGAATAATTCTAACAGCCTTCCAAAGTCCTACTCTGTTTCTGTAAGGTATTTACATATTATTTTGTACAATATTTGCATTGGTGCCATGTGTTCTAATTAAATGTTATAAGCTCTTGTTCTTTTTACCAAATTATAAATCATTCCACAAATTTATAAAACAGTATGAAACACATTTTCATAAAAATAAAATATGAAATTTATATATATATATGAAATGTTTTATATATATATGAATGACTAAGCAGCCCCTCCACAGAGGCTGATTTTCGACAACTCTTAGAATCAACCATGAATGATAGCTTTATATTGTTTTATAATTAATAGAAAAGCTATTTTGTCCTTGGGAGACAAAGAGCCAAGAAATGAATCAAATTGTCTTCTATTTGGGGAGATACGACCATCATCTAAAAAATCCTGATTTGGACTGGACTTGCCTTTACTGAATCCACCAGGTTTAAATGAATCTCCAGGGGAGTCTTGGCCCTGGAGAAGATGGGAATGGAGGGGAGGGGCTAAGGGAAAGGGGTGTGGGAGAGGGAGGGGGGAGGACAGGGGAACCCATGGCTGATGTGTAAAATTAAAACACAAATATAAATAAATAAATAAGTAAGTAAGTAAGTAAGTAAGTAAGTAAGTAAAAAATCCTGATTCTATACAAGCAGATTCTGATTCTCAGAAACCTACTTATCTCTCTAGAAGCATAAATTACTATGTGATAGATACACAAATATATGGTTTTTTTTTTTAAAAACCCAGAGTGTTTTTAGAATTTAAATAAAAATGAATTTAAACAAAAATGGATTCCCTGTTGCATACACAGTTCATTAGTTCGTTTTAAAAAAAATCTGTATTCACAAATAACTGCATTAAACATAAAAATTAAGCAGAGTGTGGCTTTCACAAGTTTAGTCTTATAAGTGGAAAGAGAGCTCATGCAATGAATGTAAGCGTGTACTAGTATAGAATGTGGAAGTAAGAATATTGTCTACAGGGGTGTGCAATGAGAAGAGAAACACCCACTTTTGGTGGCTTTGTGGAAAACAAACTGAATTGAATCTAGAAATGTTGACATACTTACAGTAATCTATAGATAATGAGTGGGAGGAGCCATTTTAAAGAGCAAATGCTGGAACACAATAAACCGTCAGCATGTTTATCCTACTAGGGTAGACATGGGTAATTGCCCATACTATAATGAATATTAAGGAATTTCTGCATTATGAAGTTAAAAGTCTAGTAACGACCTTGGAAATTGACTTGTCAGAAATAACAGTGAAGGATGTGGAGTTGGGAGAAGGGGGAGGCAATGGGGCCCATGAGGAGCTGACATTTGCATATCGCTTTCACTCTTTCTTAAAGTAATTTTTATCTCTCTGCCTTTAATCTTTTTATTTTAATGAGAGATGGGAGAAGATGAGCAGAGGGTCTCCTACCTTTTCTTCACCTGCCACCTGCCTTCATTGCTCTTATCATGCATCTTAAAAGCTGTGTCTCAACTTCCCTGGGCATTGATTCCTACATCTATTTTTTTTTCTTCTGTAACCCCCTTTGTTCCTGAGGCCTATCCTGAGCACTCAAAGGCTGGCTGAATATATCACTGCCCACTTTCAAACTCTGATCTTTCAATTCTTATATGGATGTGTGTTTCATTCAGGATGGCAGTTCAATTTATTATAAGCACAGCTTATACTGACAGGATCATATATTCAGGTCTTTTCATTTTAAAAATATATGAAAGAATAGGAACTGGTGGCTCAGATAAAGGGCTGCCCAATTACAAGGTGGGAGAAGACCAGATGTATTAGTGTGGAGGCAAAGGATCAGGAATCAGAGTAGATAAAATGACAATGACTCAACAGTGTGGGACGACAGTTAAGAGAGAGAACATGATAGTGGGATACATGAGTAGGATCATAAAACGTAAGAGCCATAAGGCACTCAGCATTAATCAGTCTCTACAGATCTGGGCTCAGTACCAATAGGCGTGTGATGACAGGGTCTGCCTAAGGCGTAATTGCAAGGTAAGTAAATTAAGCCTTAGTGGCTGAAGAGCAACTGCATTTTTTCCATTCACTCTATCCACACATCCAGGAATGATCACGCTGGCAGCCACATGGAACCACTACATTTCAAGGTCCTACCATCACCCTCTCATTCTTCCATGCTCAGAGCATTATGTCTAGATCTCAGAGCTCTGAGAAATTGCTCCAAAAGAGCCCAGACTGAGAAAACGCAGATCCAATGGAATAACTTCACAATAATGCAATTTCAGAGTGCATGGCATGCTGAATGAAGATATAGTAGGATGAGGATGTGTAGTAAGGAAGCTTTTTATTTTCTTGTTCAACAAGAAATGTTTAAATTGAAATCACATTATGTATGCAGCTGACTACCATAATATATAAATCAGGCATAAAATATATTAGAATGGCCTTGGAAAGCTAATATGTACAAAACTACACAATTCAATTTCTCCCAAAGCAATGTCTTTACTATCCTTTTCCTGCTGAATATCAACATGTTTCTTGCCAGTTCTGAGAGTTAATAATTTAAATTAAGATTGTTCTTTATAGATTCTAACTTAAGAGACCTAAAAAAATTGGATGATATGAATATATTCATACAGTTTCCAATGATTCACTAAATATTTTTTATTTTACTTTATTTTTGAAATTATAATATAATTAGTTTTCTTCTTAGCCTTTCCTCCTCCCAAACTCTCCCATATATCTCTTCCCACTCTTCTTCAAATTCATAGCCTCCTTTCCTTCACTAAAAGATTTTAAAATACTGAACCAAATTAGGACGAGTTCATCTCTCTTATGTCTTTTTATGAGACTGGCAGACAGGGTTGTATATATTGATCCTCACAGCCAATCCTCACATGTCCATGCATATCTCAGGAAACAGAAACATCCTCAGAATTACTTTCAAAGAGATAATGGGTAAAATGAATCTCTCCCTTTCAAACTGAGGACTTAATTTGTCTGGCCTCACAGGAGGTTCTATTGAAAGCATATCATCACCAACCATTTATTTCCATGCATTTTCTTGCTCTTCAAGTATCAAAGCCTGCCCACTACAAGCATTCAGTCATTCAACAAACTCATTGTGTTTCAAGTACGTGATGTAAACAAAACTGGCAAAGCACCCGCTGCAGTAGAATTTAAAGCCACCCGACGGGGAAAGATGACAAAGAAAGACCAACATCGGATCAAGTGACAACACTACAGACAGGTGGACAGCTAGGCCCCCTCACAAAGGTCTACAGAAGGGGATAAGGTCAAAGGACTTGAGAAATGATGGGGGCGGGGGGTGGAATTGTTATCATGTCCATAAGGTGTCCTAGGAGGTCTGTCAATAGAAATGTAAAGAGGAAGAGGGAGGAGCCGAATGATATATGCCTTCAAGCCCTGATGAGAAGCTCAAATCTGATTC
This sequence comes from Onychomys torridus, assembly GCF_903995425.1. Classification (NCBI taxonomy): domain Eukaryota; kingdom Metazoa; phylum Chordata; class Mammalia; order Rodentia; family Cricetidae; genus Onychomys; species Onychomys torridus. The sequence goes on along the minus strand of NC_050452.1, from coordinate 95,073,695 downwards.
TGACTCCATGCAGAAGCTACTGAAAAATGCTATGCATAACACTGAAATTGCCCTATTATTTTTAAAAAGATGATTGTTGCTACTGCATGGAATATAGATTGGTTTCCTGGTCCAGACCCTTTGTGAATATTATTATTCAAACCTAACTTGCTGAAATGTGAGGCACCAGCCTAGTGTAGACTTACTCTAAAATACATAGAACAAACCGAGACATTTGAGGAAGAATAGAGCAGTACCAGAGAGTTCAGGAAAGATACAGAAAAAATAGAAAAAGAAAAAGTAGAAAAGAAATTTGGGCAGTTTTAATAACAAATTGGCAAAACATAAAGGGAGAGAGGGGATTCTAGTTCAATTCCATGATATCTTTAAGCAGCAAAATTTATATATTTGTTGAAACGGTAAATTTTTAGCATAACAAATAATAAATATATATTGCAATCACTTGTTAAATTAATCTCCCTGGAAATAAACTCTCTCTTTGATTTTAATATAATAAAACTAAATTCAAAGACATTGATTTGGTGTGTAATATGATCTCAGTAAGAGTCCCAGATGATACAAAGATGCTCTTCTTGTTCTCAGTAACTACTAAAAATAGAAGACATATAATTAACCAGAGAATTAATCTTAGCTAATGCTTTCAAGTGAAGTAAAGCATTTATTGAACACTTACCATGAGCAAAGCACAGCACAGCGCAGCTAAGAATAAAGGTGGCTATATACAGATGAACACGAATGTGCCATGGGCAGCAAGTCATTTAAAAACAAAATGAAGACAAAGTTTATCCTACAATTATTGAACAGAATTATATAATATGTACTGGCCCATTCTATCATCAATAATTTGGGGCTCTCCTGGCCTTGCTTTTGAAACCCATCTCTCTGCTTGCCCACTGGCATCTGATAGTCACATTCTCTTCCTCTTTTGTTTTACAGCTCAGCAAAACATGCAGAGGGGACCATAGCAATCAGCACATTGTGTTTTGCGTATAGTCATTCTTTGCCTGGCTCATGCTGTTTTAGGTAGAGAAGCTGCACTGCTAAATTAAAAGGCTATGTACTCGCAGCAAGTGGGTTCTCATGACCTAAATGGTTGAAAAGGGAGTCATTTGCTACGGCATCTTAACTCTGAGTGCACAAAGCCCCATCGTTGTTGCACAGGGCACGGCTCCATGCCTCTCTGTGAATACTTGCTCTGAGAGCCCCTGTTGCACATAATCAGTCACTTTTTATTAAAATAATATAAAGGGGGAAAGGTGAGATGGCTCAGTGAATAATAGCACCTGTTTCCAAGCTAATGTCCTGGTTTTACTAACCAGAACCCATGTGATAGAAGGAATCTGACCCTCACAAGTTGTCCTATAACATTCACAGCATGCATTGAACTACTCATACAGTTATAAATGTGCATGTGCACACATGTGTACATGAACGCACACATACCCCAGATAAAAATAATGTAATTAAGGTATAAGATATAGCTACATGTGGTGACATACATCCTTAGTTTTATCACTTCAGAGGCTGAGACAGACAGATCTCTGTGAGTCCCAACTCACCCCGGTCTACCAAGTGAATTACAGGCCACCTCAGGGCTACATAGTGAGATCTTCTCAAAAATAAACAAACAAAAGCCAAAAGATTTTAGTATCTGGCATGCTGCTGATGTCTGTTTCCATCAGCACAAAAGCACTCTGAACTATCTAAACTGTGACAGTGTCTCAGCCACCAATGTATTTTTTAAGGGATGGATGGGAGAACAGAGACATTGTTTATGCTATTCTTGGTTACTAAAACTACTTCCTCTGTTACTTACGATTATAGACATCAAATGCCAATCAACTGTTTTCATTTTGAAGGGAAATTTTGGATTGTATCAAAACCCAGTGTTATGTTTATGTTGCCATGACTTGCAGCAAAGACTGGTTAAAAAAACGTTAAAGGTGTGGGATTTTACATATGAGAACTGTTGAAGGAAAAATATAGACTCTTAGCAAGGAAATTGAGTCCCTGGGATGTTGAGGACAGCTGACTTCTTTGAGAGTTCAGATGAGTACCTACAGACTGGATCTGGCCCTCATTGTGATAAAAATAGCATGTTCCCACACTGAGGATGATAGACACCTGTTATATGGACAATTCCTCCCAACAGAAAAAAAAATTAATAATAAGAGACCAAATCTTCCTTGTCATCCCTTCCCTTCTTGCAGCTGCTTCCTTCCCATGCTAATCACAGAGAGCAGACACCTGTTGCAGATCTGACCAGGGAATGCAGATGGGGAGAGAATTCTGCACACAAGCCTCTCGGTATAACAATCTGGTGATGGTGCTGAGGGAAAATGGAAGTATTTTTTTTAAAAACCAGACTGCAGTAGAAATAGGAAGAAATAAAGAAAAGAATATAATCACATTACACATTGGCAATTACCACATTTATACACTGATGGTTTTTATTTTATTTTTTGAGGTTATGTAGCCCTGGTTGTCTTGAAACTCACTGTGGAGATGAGGCCATTCTTGAACTCACAGAAACCTGCCTGCCTCTGCCTCCTGAGTACTGGGATTAAAAGAATGGCTGCCAGGCTTGCTTAGACATTAAACACTGCATGACTATAAAAATGTCAGTATTATGCTCATCTTTTAGACACAGCAATAGTTCATTGACTTAATATTTAAGGAGTATCTATCACAAAAAAAGAAGACATTTTACTTTCCTGTAGGATCAGGATAGACTATGGAAAGTGGTGGCATTATCCTGGGTCCTTTATTTATTTATTTTTAAATTCTGTTCTCATACAATACATCCTGACTGCTGTTTCCCCTCTCTCTACTCCTTCCAGATTCCCCACATACATGTTTCCTCTCTCCCCCAGATCCACTCCTCTTCTGTTTCCCTTCAGAAAAGATCAGGCTTCCCCGGAATATCAACCAAATACTACATAACAAGTTACAGTAAAACTAAGCACAAATTCCCATATCAGGGTTGGGCAAGGCTACCCAGTAGGAGGAGAAGAACCCCAGGGGCAGGTGAAAGAGTCAGACACACACACATACTTTCATTGTTAGAAGTCCTACAAAAATACCAAGCTAACAACTGTGACATATTTGCAGAAGACCTAGTACAGAAAGACCCATGCAGACTCTGCGATTGCCACATCAAGAGTCTCAACAAGCCCCTATGAACCCTGCTTAGTTAATTCTACGGGCAGTGTTTTCCTGGTGTCCTCGCCCTCTCTGGTTCCTACATTTCTTCCTCCCCTCCTCTGTGGGATTGCCAAGCTCCAAGGAGAGAGCTCTGATGTAGATCTAAGTTGGACTCTCTCTATGCCTAATGTTTGGCTTTGGATCTCTGCACCCACTCCCATCAACTGCTGGAAGAAGCCTCTCTGATGACTACTGGGCTAGGCATTGATCTATGAATAGAGCAGATATCATTAGAAATCATTTTATTGGTTTTTTTAAATATCTATATATACTCTCTGGGATATCCAGCCTCACTTTCCTGATTATCCACCCAGTGTGCAGAATATCTCCCTTTCGAAGCATCGGCCTCAAATTAAACCAATCATTGGTTGGTCCTTCTCACAAGTTCTTTTGCCTCTGAACATCTTACAGGCAGGATAGATTGTAGGTCAAAGGTTTTGAGGTTCTTTGGTGTCTAGTCTTATCACTGGAAGTTGCTGGTTACAGAACAACAAATTATTTGTGTAAGAAAAAATGTAAGGTAACATTTTGGCCAAACTGACCTTCCCATACTGTGGACTAGTCAAATCCATTCTGTTTTGAAGACAATCTCAACTGTGCCTGAAAGCTGGTTTCTAAACACGATTACTCCTTTCTGCATCAGAACTTGTCCAGCTGTGACGATGCATTACCAATCTACCAGCTGCAATTGCTTGTGTCATCTGAATCAAAGCCTTGTGACTTTGGGTGGCATTACTTTGAATCCCATCAGGATTTCTCCCAAGGGAACTCAGGACATATTAGGTGCCGAGTACCCTGATATATGTCACTGTATATGTATGAAGACTAAAAAAGTTGTAGTTTGTCAAAGCTCAAATACTAGCTGTTTTCTAGGACTAAATACTGATATTGTCCTGTCTTGTAATAGTCACCAGTGTATGTCCAAGCTTGTGTCTAGACACAGAAACTAAGAGAACATAATTGCTTTAACATGTATTGCTTGGTGGGAGATAACTGACAAGCCTGTACACACTGAGAATTCTATATACACAGAAGAGAGTAGTCAGCGTGACCTTGTTGTGTTGTTGGGCACCTTGACCTTCAGGCACTTTTTCTTTCTTAATGATGGGATTACTAGGAAAAAAAACCTCTTATCTCCACATGCTGTTTCCTCCACTCATGCCTAATCTCTTCCAGTCTTGAGTGGAGTTTGTTTGCTTCAATTTCTAAATCCACTTGACACAACTAACTTATCAAGGTGGCAGTTGCTAAGAGCATGGATGCTAGCTTACCTAGATGACATTTCAACATCCATGAAGGGAACAATGATCTCTGTCTTATTCCCAACAAGATCTACCAATGCTCAAATTTCTGGCCATCTCTCTCAATATACCCAAACTCATAGCACCATCAAAATATTTGTAGAATATTTTCACATAGTAATAGCATACAGAGGAACAAAAATAAGTTTATTTGATTTTAATTGAAACTATATGAATGTGGAATAAAGGAAACAATAATAAATGAATCTGGTAAGTTGTTATAATGAATAGTTAGCTATTTTAATGATAATTGCTCTTGAAATTAATGAAGTTAATAATTTAAAAGATTCTAGAAATTCAGTCTTAATTCCTTTCTAATCTGCTTCCCATGAAACTATATTGTAACATCAAAAAACGGAGCTGACATGAACTTCATTATGCATACAGTCCTTTATAGGTCCTCTTTATATGTTTGTCTGAGACAAACCCAAACTGCTTATCAGAGACTAGAACATAGAGTCCTTACCCTAGCCTACCTCTGAAGCTTCATTTTTCATCTCCCTTCCCACTTTCTTCTTCCCACTCAGCAACCACTCCCAACTTCAAACCACACAGAGCTAAGTGACTGGCAGCTGCTGTTAAATGCCAGGACACTTTGTGGCACCTTGCCTCTGCATGTACGGCTTGTGCCAGAAAAGCTCTTCCCTTCTTAGTATGCCTAACAAACACCTACTTAACTTACAGAATTGGATTCAAGTACTGCCTTGTCTATGGAGTACTTCCAAATCCGTCCTCCTGGTGACTCCGCCAATGGAATCATACTCGACCTTTAAAAACGTTCATATCATAGTACATTTAGTATAAGGCACACATTCTCATTCTCAGACCCTGTCTTGTACCCATGTTGCCTCCTACAGAACTCCCACCATTGCAATGGACAGGAAATAAAACAAAATTATCTGATGACCCTCAGTAATAACACCCTGTCATTTAATGTTTGTGGAAGGAGGAAAAAAATACAGGCAGGAATAGAAGAAGGGAGCAAAATTAGAAAATCTCAACACTACTAAAAGTTTGTCATATTTAACAATGTCTAGGTGCCAGACTTGCCACTGCTCTCATCCAAGATACCCTCATCTCCTCATCTATACTCCTGGAACAGTGTGTCTGTCTCTGGTCTCCTTACTTCATCTGTGTGTGTGTGTGTGTGTGTGTGTGTGTGTGTGTGTACAACTTTGTATTTATCCTTGATAAGCTAGCCTGCTACTCTTATCTCACTATTCAATGTGCTTCTCCTAGCTCAATACTATGTAGCCACAGTGTTCATACATATTTCCCACTGACATCAAGCCTGCTACAGGGTATTTGAACTTAATGTGCTAGGGACAGCCTTCTCCAAATTGTCATATGGCTATTTTCTTCATATCCTTCAGGAACAAGTCAAATACAATTTTTGAAAAGATATATTACCTGACTTTCCTGGTTTACATAGTCCAATTTATCCAAGCTATAAAATCCTCTAAATGGAATTTATTGCTCTCTATGGTCTTTCAGTTGTTTATTTGTCCATTGCCTGTGCATCCCACTGGGAGAATGAGGAAGCCGTCCCTTCCATGTTTCAAACCAAGACTGTAAACAAGCCTAGCTGCATGATGCATGCAACAAACACTTAATATATATTTTTAGACAGGAGGAGGGCAAAATACTGGGACATTTATACAGTCTTTGTTTACATTCCCCTACCTCTTTCACTATCCTTTTGCCAACTATTTCTCCTCAGACTTATTATTACACAAGGTATCAGTGTCCCTGTTTGACCACGCTAAAATTCATGTTTTCTGCTCCTCTGCTTTCTGGAAATTCATCCCTTTAAGCACATCACGTAGGATGCCTAACAGTTCAAGGTTTACCTGATGGGAATCTGGTGAAATATCAATGGGAAGAAGAAAGAGATCACAATAGCTCCTGCTGGCTCCTATATATTTTGAACTTCATTGGCTACTCCTTGGGTTCTTTCAAACCTACAACTCCAAAAGGGAGAGACTCCCTTCCTCTTCTCCCTAGGCCAAGAAGTGAAATTACCTCCAAATGTTCCTGGCCTCCTTTGTAACCCTTCCAGCACAACACCCTTAAACTACTCCAGTTAGGTTTTACCTCCTGATATGGCCTTGAATAAGACATTCAAATGAAAAAACTGTGAACACTGGTTTCTACTCAGAACACTCTACGGAAACTTCAGAAACCTTCTCTACCAACAGGTCTAGCAATATCAGTTTCCTTTTTTTTTTTCTTTTTTTGAGCTGAGGATCGAACCCAGGGTCTTGTGCTTGCTAGACGAGCACTCTACCACTGAGCTAAATCCCCAATCCAGCGACATCAGTTTCCACATCCTGTTAAGCTTTCTAAGGCTCCAGAGCTGGGCCAGTCACCAGCCATAATTAACATTGATTATGTGAACATGCTAATCTGACATTTTAAACTTTTTATTTAATTTGAATTAATATATTTAAAGTTAAAGTATCTTTATTCCACTTGAGAGATGTCAAGGAAAAGTTCCTGGAGTGGGTCTCACCTCCCATCAGGTACTGGTTGGTTATACAGCAAGCTTTATGCCACTATTGCATTAACACAGCTTGTAAGTGGGTCATCATTAGGGATCAATGACTTTGAAGCTGTGTTGGTTCTTGCCTTTCTTCTATGGTAGCATGGAGATACCTTCCAATATCTATCTCTGCATTTGTTTGTTTCTTGCACTTTTGCGGGGAGGGCAGGGGGCTCTTTTTCTTCCATTTGTTTTATTCCATTCTGATTGGTCTGTTTTTATCTTATTTTATTATTTACATTATCTGTTTTTGTTCTAATTTGAGACAGGAAAGGTGTGGATCCAGAAGGGAAGGGAAAGGGGAGGATCTCAGAGGAGTAGGTGGAGGAAAAATTTATTTTCAATAAAAAAATAGAAAAAAAAAGTCTTTATTTACTGACTAATTTTAAATATTTGGCATAGGAGTGTAAGAACTTACAACTTTTCCCCTTTTTAAACAGAGCCCTACTCTATGGTACAAGATGTTCCTGCCTCAGCCTACAGAGTGCCAAGATTGTAGGCAGCACCACCAAATCTGACTTAAATCATCCCTTGCAATCACACATTTTTTTTGAAATCTCCAAAATTTAGTTGCCACATTATGAAGCACTGTAAATATTAAGAACACTATCTTGTATATGATAAATTAATTAATAAGTCAATTTAAATGAATCTCTCTTCTGTATATCAATTCAGATATCTCTTACACATCTCCTCAGACATACAATACTGCAGCAGTGCTCCAGCCTTTCCCCAGAACAACCATTTCTCCTCCCAGTTAAATCTTCTTATTTGCACTTAGGCATGACATCATGTCTTCTGTCCAGAAAGAAATTTCTTCTCCCCATTTTGGCCATGACTTTGCTTCTCCCACTGATGGTAAATTCCTTAGAAATGATGCTAAACCAGCCCTGATCTCAGTGCCCCCCTCTTAAAGACTAACCTACTGGCCCTGACTCAAAATATGCCAAGAACCTGGCCATTTTTCCCTGTCTATCCTGGTACATTGACTAATGTCTTTATTATCTGTTACATGGACTATTGCACAGCTCTCTACCTGCTCCCTCCATCTGCTCCTTTCCACTCTCTTGTAGTCTAACTGCAACAAAGCAGTCAGAGCAAGCACGATAACAAGGCAGCTGTATCCTGTCTGTGCTCTTCTCAAGAAAACTCAGCAACTACCCATTTCCTCTGGAGCACATACCAATGACTAATCAGCCCCTCCAAGGCTATATCATGATGATATTTATCATGCCCCTTTCTCTATCTGCTTCTCAGTTATTTCTAAATACACCAGTGTGCTGCTGTCCTAGACCCTTGCACTAGCTATTCTCTCAGCCTAGACCAGCTTTCCTTCACATGTGGGCATGCCTCTTTACATCATTAAACCTGCTCAAAATTCAGTACCTTATAAGTACGGACCTGGATTTCACCCCTTAAATTAAATTGGGACACCTCAAATCTTATGCCACCCATTCTATTATTTTCTCTTGGCTCCTGACATTTGTATATGTCCCTTCATATTTGCTTTTATTCTTTATTCCTCTGGTATGCAATTTCCACAAAAGAGTGTATGTCTCAAAATGGGATTTGAATCATGTTTTAGTGTTGTTTTTTTAAAAATGATATCAGAGTTCAGCTCCTTTCTTCATTTGTAACAGTAAGCTTGTGTGTGTGTGTGTGTGTGTGTGTGTGTGTGTGTGTGTGTGTGTGTGTGTGTATTGGGAGGGTCAAGGGTGAGGTATGTGTATGTGCCTGGTGTATATGCTCTCAAAGTGCAAGGGATTAAACCCAGAGCCTTATCCATGCAAAGAAAGTGCTCTAAAATTGATGTAGATCCTCAGCCTTTAATTTTTTTTAATTCTTAATAGCTATGTTTTTCTATGCAACAAGAGCTTGTGGTCTAATTTATGAAAAGATATACATTTCAGATGTATTCCTTACCTAGCATATGGGTCTTTTGTCAAGTCATAGGTGTATTTGAAATTCCCAGCAGCCAGACACCACAATATAAAGATGGTGACATTAAGAAGTGATATGTTAATGAACTCCCAGGCCAGCAAGTGACAACTGACAGCTTTCAGTAGCAGCTCGAAAGTCACCTAAGACTGCCATTGCAGAATGGAATTTTCAACTGCTTGTGATTTATATTAAGTAAATGAAACAAAACCACAGAACACCCCACTCAGAAGAACTTAGAGTTCATCCAGTCCTACTCCCCGCCTCCAGGTATTTAGTAGGAGAGCTGGAACTTAGAATATGTATCACCCATCAAGAGCTAGTATCAATATCCTACACTGCTTCCTCTTATGTGCACATAAATGCCAGCTGTTGCTAAATGTTAAGATGCTCTGTGTTGGTTTGGAACTCAGTTGTAAAAGAAAGCATACCACACCCATTTCTGAAAATCACCATGGTATGCCTCTAGGAAAGCAAAACCCTTTAGGTAATATTATATATTGAACCTGGTTAAAGTGTACTATGAGTAGTTTTTTTGCAAATAGCTATCAATTGTAAAACAACCATGTGGGAAAGAGTATGTGAAGCTTTATTATTTACACTGAGTATCCCTCAGTGTCAGATCCAGAAGCATGGATGGACACACCCCTCATCATCTTGCTGTTTCCCCTACACTGGAATTGCATCACAGGAATAGCTCAAGATCCTAGAACTAAAAAAAGGTTTATCATCTTTGATAGCTGGGGAAAAAAGGAAAGAAAACAAATGAGTTGACTATCAAGGTGTCATTTTTATCATCATTATCAGAATAAAAGATACTATTTCTATACTTAAAATGTTTGAGAAAAATCACTGAGATCAATGACAAATTCCTGCTTAATTTGACAAATAATCCTGAGTAGATAATTCACTCAGTCCCTGCTCTCCCAGCTTTTGTATATGTGGTAAAGCTCTTCTAGTGCCTTCCCAGGCAATGTCAAAGGCATGTGAATATATTACACTAAGTGGCTGGAGAAGATTTTGCAGAACAGACTGGTTTGAATGACCTTGAAAGAAAGGAGATCATGAATTCTTAAAAGTGGGAGTTTTTTTTTTTTTTCAGATAAATTAAGAGAGGAGGTACAACTATGGAAAGGTAGTTAAACATTTAAGAGTTGAAGCAGTCTCTGTTGACTGTAGCTGGCTTTGAAAATGTTGGAAGGTGGCCACAAGTCAGTGAATCTCACCAGCTTCTAGAAGTTGGTGAAAGGAAGGAGACTGATTCCCTGGAAATCTTCACGAAAGAACACATCTCTGCCATTTCCTGGTGTAAGATGATGATGATGATGATGATGATGATGATGATGATGATGATGATGGTGATGATGGTGATGATAGTGTGTGTGTGTGTGTGTGTGTGTGTGTGTGTAAGACACTAATATGTGGCCATTTGTTTTCTCATATCTCATACAAAGAAAACTTGTAATATATTCATTGAGAAGAATTTTGCAACTATGATCTGAGAGTCCCCTGCTTTGTAGTATCAAGGTACCAAATATAAAACCAGTCCAGGTTTCCTTTGTACTTCCTCAAAATTTGAAAGAAAGAGGAACATGTAGATGGTTCTCTGGGTTGGTTCCATCTCTGTGTGCATTTTTTTTTACATTTACTTACACACACACCTACACACTATATGTGCCACAGTGCACATGTGGAGGTCAGACAGTAACCATTGCTTAGCAAAAGTGCACTCTAAACATTTTTATTCTTAGATTTCACAAAAGAGATTTTTTGAGAGTGGAGCTAAGAATGGAAAATATGCAGTGAATCTTTACTTTAAAATACTTCCTAAACCAGACTTGGCTTAATAGAGCTTTGCTTCCAAAATTCATAGAACAAGAAAGGTTTTAATTACACACAAATTAAGTTAGAAATCCCATGCTTTAACATATACATTTAGTCTTTAAAATGTTGCAACTCCTATAAAAACACTAAAATAAAATAGAACTGTAAAATACAAATAAATATGCAGGTAGAATGTAAGCCATAGTCAGTAGATATTTTTTGCACTCACAAAATGAAAAGAGTTGTAATTGTAATGATATTTATATGATACATTTGCAGAGCAGGGTTGTTAAAACAGAAATGTTCCAATGTGCTCAATGTGCTAGGGAAATAAGGTTGTGTTATGTGAAGCAGAGAAGATGAAGTACAAGGGAACACAGACTATCAGCTGGTTTATTTATTCTGGTGTGTGTGTGTGTGTGTGTGTGTGTGTGTGTGTGTGTGTGTGTGTACACAGGTCAAAACCCTACCTACCATGTCTACCCTGTATATTTCATGGATAGAACCTGCTGATCCATCTCACTAGCCCAATTTAGGAATATTCTAACTTTATAGTAGTGTGAGAGTGAGGCACATTAACTAGACACCATTCATCACAAGTTTCTTAAGAGTCTTCTTCTCCATATGCTGATATTTTCGTGATGATATTTGGGCGCCAAGTGTAGATGTAACCGGCTTGTTAAATAAGAAACACAGAACCAATTGCAGAGTTTGAAACCACGAGGTCAGAGCAAGAGCAGAAAAACCTTACCCTTCACTGCTGTCCTTCCTCTCCGCAAGAGACCTACTGCTGTGTGTCCTGTCTATTTATAGACTTTCTGTTCTGTTTTCTCATTGGCTGTAAACCCAGCCACATGACCTCCTTGTCACTGCCTGTTTGTATAGACCTCCAGGTCTTCTATGGCTGGTATTGAGATTAAAGGTGTGTGTCTGCCATGCTGGCTGTGTCCTTGAACACACAGAGATCTACCTAGCTCTGCCTCTCAAGTACAAAGACCTCAGAAGGATATAATATTACCTGAGAACCGGGAGAAGGATGCAAGCAACTTTCGGGAGTCTTGTAGAGTAGACAGAGACAGCTGGCAGCCTGGACAGTCACCCAATGTTCCTTTGTAAAGTTGGGGCATTTGTCTTCAGCCCACAGGGCTAGAGTCTCTCGGTCACTTCTCTCAGTGTCCTGCAAAATGTCTGGCAGTTTCCTCTGCAAAGCAGGAACCTAAAGGACCATTTTGTCAAGCAAAGTTTAGTGGTCACCATTCTATGGGTCCTGCACGTCCAGTTGATCAAGCAGTCCAGGCAAGAACAGTTTCTTGCCCAAACGGCTATTTTTGCCAAGGTGAAGATAAACTCTATATGAAGTGTTTTTAATGCCCATTGTCCTCTCTGAAGTAAATTGGTGCTGCCAGGAGCAGACATGTCTCATTGTCCAGAAAGTCTAAATTTTAAAAATATTTTAAATGCCATATTCGGTAGGTCTTTGAAGTGTTTGAAGATTACCTGTCTATCTGAAATATATCTATGTATACCTAGAAAACTTAACATGACTATAAGTTTAACTATCATAGAAGACTAATTGATCTGTATTTCTTAATTATCCATTACAATCTAAATGAGTTGCATAAACATAATACCTCAAACAAGAGAAGAAATATATATACAGTATAACAAAATTAACTTTAAGTTTGTATCAATAGACATTTTAAACAAGTTGTTCTTCAAAAGTAAGTTCATTAATCTACCCTTTCATGCTATTATATCTATATCATATGCCCTTTTCTTCTTTAGAAAGAGATTGCATTTATAATCAACCTGCTTTAAATAAAAATATTGGTCTTTTTATGTCCCACACCAGAGGGCTCTTCTGATTTGGGACATAAAAATCTCTTAAGACTTTTTTTTTTAGCAATATGTCTGGGTTTAGAGAAGGAGTGAGCCAATTCCATCTCCAAAGTCAGCTTGATAATTTTGGGAAATTAGGCGTAGTTTTTCTTACTACTTCCTGCTGGAGGGGGGGGTGCTGTATCTTATGGGGACACAAAGAAAATTTTAGGATTATTGAGTAATCCATGAAGGTGAACCTCTGAGCCAGTTGCCTTGAAACCATTCTGGATGTTGGATCATCTGGGCCATGGTGTCATCAGAGACCTTTCCGGTGGTCTTGGCTGATCTAACCTGATGTATCTGAATCTGGAACAAATCCATAGCCTCTGGCTTTCTGTGGAAACAAAAGCAGAGACTCTTTTCCAAAGCAACATATCCTTATATCCAAATTTTGAAGTCAAGGTACCTTTAAAATTTACATATTATTTTAACTCAACAGCTTTTACGATCAAATCTTTTTCTGTAGTTAAAAATCCCAAAGACAAGACAAACCAGATTATCTGTGTAATATCCATCTTTGTGTAGTTAGAGTTTTCCTGCCTGGCCCACACTCAGGACAAATCTCTCTTACCCACCAGTCCCACAGTCGCTCAGACCCAACCAAGAAAGCACACAGAAACTTACATTGTTTACAAACTGTATGGCCATGGCAGGCTGTTTGTTATCTACCTTTTCTATCTTAAATTAACCCATTTCTGTTAGTCTATACTTTGCCACATGGCTTGTGGCTTACCAGTGTCTTTACATGTTGCTTCTCATGGCAGCGGCTGGCGGTGTCTCTCCCCAGTCTTCTACTTCCCAGAATTCTCTTCTCTCTTGTCCCGCCTATACTTCCTGCCTGGCCACTGGCCAATCAGAACTTTATTTACACAGAGTGATATCCACAGCATCTTTGTAAGACTGAAACACCACTGTAGCTGTTGGCTCCACCCACCTCAGCTTCCCAACATGGCGGTGGTACAGTTTACCACCAGCTCTGGGTCTGGAGCCATGTGTACCATCAACTGTCAGAAGCAGTTCTATCAAAGCAGTGCATAGCCCAGAAACTTTTTTTTTTAAAACTAGCAAAGGCTAAATCCAACATACAGCAGAGTAAAGTGCTGCTTGTAGATTCCTCATTCCCGCTACACTGCAGGTCAGAAACACACACCAGGAACCCTCCATAGTTGCTCAAACCAGCAGGCTGCCACTAATTTGAGAGAGACAACTAGGAAGCTGTTTTTAGCTCTGTTTTAGAATCTTTTTTCTCAGGTTTTAGGTGGAAACTCTTGCCAACACATTGGGTGCCAAATGTAGATGTAACCAGCTTGTTAAATAAGAAACACAGAACCAATTGCAGAGTTTAATACCACGAGGTCAGAGCAAGAGCAGAAAAACCTTACCCTTCACTGCTTCTGCTGTCTTTCCTCTCTGCAAGAGACCTACTTCTGTGTGTCCTGTCTATTTATAGACTTTCTGTTCTGTTTTCTCATTGGCTGTAAACCCAGCCACATGACCTCCTTGTCACTGCCTGTTTGTACAGACCTCCAGGTCTTCTATGGTTGGTATTGAGAATTAAAGGTGTGTGTCTGCCATGCTGGCTGTGTCCTTGAACACACAGAGATCTACCTAGCTCTGCCTCCCAAGTGCTGGGATTAAAGGCATGCAACACTACCGCCTAGCTTCTCCTCTGGCTTGCTCTGACCTCAAGGCAACTTTATTAACATACAAATAAAATCACATTTCAATACAAATAAAATATCACTATAGTATTCCTTGCCACAGGCCCAGAAACTTGGTCGAGTGACCATGGATCAGAACCTCTCAAGCTGTGAAATAAGTAAATTTTTCTTCCTCTAAATTCTTCTTGTCAGAGTGACAGGAAAGCTAGCACAACTTTCCAATGCCACAGAAATCAACACATATGTGCATGAGATTCATAACATGTTATTATAAATTATACTTTTGTTAGATCATTTTGCACAACTGTAATTAATCACACTCAAGGTAGAGCAAGCTAAATAAATAAGGTATGGTGTTTTATAGAATAGGAAATATTGAGTATATTTTTGACTTAATGATATTTTCAAATTGTAATAAATTTAGTCAAACATAGCCCCGAAGTAAATCAAGGAGTATCTGTGTTAAGATAAAGGTGATGAGTGATGTATCTAATACTGTGTTGAATATCTCATGTAAAACAGATATTTCCATGTCTGTTTTAATAATAATAGTAATAGAATGCTTATTTTATTTTAAAATCGAGCCACCAGAAAGATACTGAACATAAGTTAATGGACTGACATCTATTCATAACTAAGTTCAGTCCACAATTTAGTTCTATTGAAAATTTTGGTGTGGTTAGAAGTATACATCTATACTTAGTTTCAATGTTGCACAGAGTTAGTTTTAAAAAAATATGTATTTGGCAAAATTAAATCCTCTGAAATTGCAGTGATGGCTAAATTGTTACATCTATACTTGCATAATGAAAGCATATAAATAAAGAGGTCAGAGTTTCATACTATTTAAAATAAATCTTGTCTGTGTAAAAGTTGGAGTTAAGAAAATACAGAGAAATTATAAATTCAAACTACCTTTGGTGTATTTAAATTCCAGGCTCGCATGTAAAGATATCTACTCCCAAGGGGATATACTTTATATCACGTTAAAGTGCCCCTTGCTCTTTTCTAGGAATGATTTAACTTTGAAATTGTATGTCAACAACAACAAAAAAAATCTATGATGCTGTTGTAGCAGATAATTAATTCCTCATTTTCTCTCCTCTTTAACTAAACTTCATAAAATGCCCTGTAACCATACTTGAACAAGGTGATGACAATTTAATTAGATCAAGACATCAGCAAAGAAGAATAATGATAGAATAGAAGACAGTTATAGATTACAGTTTGATCTCTTACTACTACCTCTCAATGAGTCCAGAAATGCTATAAAATGACTACCTGTGAAGTCAATGGATGTTTACAGGCTCGTGTTCTTATTTTTCTACCAATAATGGAGTTAGAAAAAAAAACAAACAAACAAACAAAAAAGCCCTCATTAGTACATAATATGGTACCATTCAAAGAGGTCTGAACTTGAAATCAGAAGACCCTTTTTCAAATCTCATTTTATCATTTAATATCAATGTGGCCATGGGGAAGCCATTGGAACTCTCTAAGGCTCATTTGTTCCCTGTTTGTGAAATAAAACTAATGAACTTTATGACAGTAACTTACAGAGCAGTTAAATAACAATATTTCTTCAGGTTTTCTGCTGGTATAATTTGTGAAGCATGTGTAAGGAATGATAGAGAGGAGAGAAGGAAGGTCCAGCATGGAGAAGTTCATCAGAAAATTCCTAATGATAAAGGTAAGTTCATTCACAGAACAGTAAAATCAACACATGAGAAAGAACTTATAAAATTCCTTCCACAGGATCCTGAGAACTAGAGTGCAAGTATGTTGAGCAGTGAGAATGTAGTTGACTTCACAAATATGAGGGGCTACCCATGGTGTTTCAAACCTCAGTGAGGTAAGTTAATGTAACCTCATGTGGAACCACTTAATAATAGCCTAGGACTGTCAGTCAAAGAGGAGGTAGATTAAATAGGAATGTTGTTGCTATACTTATATCCAAGAAGGGCATCACAACAAGAGTCGCACAAAATGGCATCCACAACCTGCTCTATGTGTGTTCTGGGAAGCACATGACAGAGGATGAGCTGAAGCACAAAGCATCCTGTTCTCAGGAACTCTTTCATAGTGGAGCACTGTGAAAACTGCTCAGGGACAGGGTAGATTCAGGCCTACATCAGTCTCTCAAACTAGACACCAGCACAGACCCATGCCCATCATACCCCAGTGTGTTAGAATTGTTACACAAGGAAACTTTCTTTCCTAGATATGTTTGCCAAATAAATGATTTTCCCCTTATTTGGATAGATAAATAAATTCCATTTTATAAACTATTGGAAGTTGCTAAGTCTTAGAGCCCCCTTAAAGATGACAATACTACCAGGATGCCTCACATTCAGTGACATAAGCTCTCCTGCAAAAACTGTATGCCCTTTCTCAGAAAAAATTTACCTGAAAAATTATTCAAATTTTCCTTTAGGGACTTCAAATATTGAGGAAGTTTGTCCTGAAAACAGGCATCGAGACTTTGTAGTGCCGTCATTCAGAAAGAGGAAGAGAGGAGAGTTACAAAAATAAGTGTAAATTGGAACATTCCTTAGGGAAGGGACATAAATAACATGGCTCATGCTGCACAGCAGTGCCCCACCAAAGGCCATGAGAAAAATGATCCAGGCTTCCAAGAAGTAGCCAAGACTTGACAGCAGACTTATGATAGATTCCAGTGTAAGTCTGGCTAGAAATTTGGAAAGTATTAAAAATGAAATGACTACAATAGAACAACACATAGCTTCTTGTGATACGACAAGTAGCTAAAGTTAATGAACTCCTTATAGTCCTCTTTACATAGGCAGTTCAAGATGAAGCTTAAATCTTGGAAGATATTAGGACAAGAAAAGCATAGAGTAAAGCCAGGGCACTGATGAGCATGTTTGGAAGGTCAGGATGGAGTAGATGTGTTTGTCCAAGCAATGCATTTTAGATTTGTCAGATTCCCAGTGAGTAATATCGGAACTGTATAGTGCTCTACCACATGGGTGGGATCTAAGTTCAAAATGTGCTCATGGTGTGGAGAAAGAAGTCAGAAGCTAGTAAATCTCATCTTCACATAAAGAGCAGGAGGGACCACACCTAAGCAGGTATGAAAGAAAAGTGCACACATCATCAGGTTTCCATATCCAACAAAACGATTCCTTGCTCTGGTCAACAAATCTTTCTTAACACATTCAACTACATTGAATGTTCAAATAGAAGGGAAGGGTGAAAAATAGAGCAGAAGGGGCAAGTTCCCCATCCTTTCTATATACTTTTCCCTAAGGCTCATATCATCTTATCTTGTTTTCTCCTGAATGGATTAAATGTCATCATTCAGATTGTGTCCTAACATTTGCCAAAATCAGTCCACATTTTTTACTGTTAATATTTGGGGTTCTATTATTTGGCTCATGTGGTGGTGATATATTGTGTATCAAATAAAGCTTACCTAAGGATCAGAGGACAGAGCCAGCCACAATACTAAACATAGAGGCCAGGCGGTGGTGGCACACACCTTTAATCTTAGCACTTAGAAGCAGAGATCTGTCTGGATGTCTGTGAGTTCAAAGCCACCTTGGACTACGTGAGATTGATTCAGTCTAGGAGAGAAACAGAGCCAGGCACTGGTGGCACACACCTTTAATCCCAGCACTTGCATTTGCTACCAGTATTTGGGAAGCACACAGTACATTAATCCCAGTACTAGGAAGGAAGTGAAATGGTTGAGCAGAGAAAGGGATTTAAAGCATGAGGAGACAGGAACTAGAGCTTTTTATGCTGAGGACTCAGAGGCATTCAGTCAGAGGATTTGTGGAGATAGGATCTCACCTTCCATTTCAGCCTGAGGATTTGGTAATGGTGAGAAGTTTCTACAGAGGTTTGTTGCTTTGTCTCTCTTATCTTTCAGCATTTACCCCAATATCTGGCTCCAGGTTTTTATTATAAGACCATTTAGGATTCGTGCTATATCCTCACTCATTAGCATTCTAGATTTTAGTCTGAAATGTTTATTATTTGGACTTTGGATGAGAGATCTGTAGCATTCATAGCAACATGGCCCACTTTTTAAAAGAAAGATGAGTTAAATTAGATACCACTTGCATTTTGTATCTTATGGTTTTTTTTTGTTTTTGATCTTTTTGTTTTTGTTTTTATTCTTTTTTTAATCTATTTATTTTTCTTTGAGACTAGGTCTTCTACCATAGCCTGGTCTGAAAGTCACTATGTAGCTAAGGGTGATCTTAAACTTCTGACTCCCCTGCCTCCAGTTCCCAAGTGCTAGGATTACAGGCACATGCCACCATGTCGAGTATATGCCATGCTGAGGACTGAACCCAGAGCTTGTACATGCTAGGTAAGCAGCCTACCTGCTAAGCTATATCATAGCCCTTACTACTTTCATTTTAACTGAAAAAATATTAAATCACAAAAATGGTTAATGAACCTTGAGAATATCTAAAAACCTTTAAGTACTTCATCAGTAAAATTTTAGGGGAGCTAATTTTTTTTGTGCAGTTGTTACTCTACAGGAGATTCTTATTTTCCTAAATATTCTTCCCAACTCATTCCCCTGCTTTGTTTCATATTAAGTAGCTCACTAAAGGTAGCTTTGGCACTTGACTTATATAGTTTGATTCTTGAAAATCAAAATTGAAAATTTGAAATAAGAATCTCACTTCATTCCTTTGGCATTCCCAGATATTCTAAACCATCCCAGATTTCACACCTTAGACCAGGCTACTCCTTGTCATACACAAATATTTCCATAAACATTCCTCAGTAAAAGAAAGGGAAGGAAGAATTCACAGACAAAAAAATAATTCAGTGGCAAAAAGCATCAAATTTCATGTGTTTTCTGTACAAATATCTATCCCTGGATGGCAAGAGTTGTCTTCCTCCAACACTGTAGGCTGCAGATAGCAATGTTACTAGATTAATGTTTTTCTTTTAAGGCAAATTTTTGATAGTTAAGAATGAAGTCAAGTGTATTTTCATAATTCTCTGCCTCTATAAGAATTAACTGAGATGCTCCTTATCTCACAGGTTGCTGTGATTCACACTAAACAAATTCTAATTCAGGATCTCTGAGCTGAGCCCTAGGAAAGCACATTTTAAAAATTACCAGTGATTCCCATGATACTACAAGACCACATTTGATGGAACTTCCAGCTATTGATCCAGTCTTTTTATTGACATTTCTGCATATTTTAGTGTTATCTAGTTGCATACTTTCCCATAATTTCTCAAGAAATATATTCATTTTATGGCTCTTTCCTAATATATTATTTGTGTAACAGTCTTTAAACATTTATGTTTCCCTTTAGTAAAACAGAAAATCATATTTTAATTGGGCTATGAACTTGGATGTAAACCTACAAGAACTCACAAGAAAAGGTGTTTCTCTGTTTTATTTTCCTTTTTATTACTTGAGAGTCACTGATTCCTAATTCATTCCTGCATTTTATGGTTGAACTAACTTGATCCTATACTCTCAAGGTATTCATAAAGCCAGAAGGGGTAAGCAAAGCAAGAGACAACCAAATTCAACTTCCCTCTACTGATAAAATTTAAAGTAACATTGTTCATGGTAAACCTCCAATACTTAGAAGAAAAAGAGAAGGAGGAGGAGGAGGAGAAAATTCATTTTATTGACAAGTAGTAAACATATAAGAACACTCTGCTCCCTTGTAGTCACCATTAGCACTTTTAAAGCAATTAAAAAATAGTCCATTAAAGACTCTGGGTGATTTGTAATGTGAGCCGGACATTGTGTCATTAGGGTCAGTCAAGATAGATTTTCATTCAATTACCTACACATCCTTCCTCCCCAAGGATACTCAAAGGAGTCATCTATACCGAGTTCCTCAGTGATTTTTAACTTGAAGTTCATTAGCTCAATGGCAGATTGATGCATTGCCCTTAAAACACACTCAAATGTCATCTTTCTCAAACATCTACTAGTAAGCCTCACACTATGGAGTGAAAGCCAATCATTCAATTTAGCTTTTGGTTCTTGGGAGAAATTACATTCCTTTATCAAATTCAAGCAGCAAGGCTGCCAGAAAAAAAAAAAGTGTTAATCATGTCATTTGCTACCATTAATGTAAGCTTTGTTTTTATCCAGTTCTCTGCTTAATTTCCCCTTGCATTTATTTTTTGTCTAGATAGAATACCCCCACTGTATAATTCCTAAGAGTAACATAGGCATCAGAAACATACTAAACAGTCAATAAATAAATATTTATTGAATGGTTATCATATGCCTGAAAGACCTATGTTCTTTACTTGAAGAACTTATGTCCAAAACATCATATACACATCAAATAAAATTAAAGAGTCATAGAATAAAATACTAACTTCTATATTTCAAGAATTACAATAGCTATTCCAATTCATGGTTTGACTTTCTATGGCTTCAAGAATCTGCTGTCAAAAACTATCTTAAGATATTGATGGAAAATTTCAAGAACAGACTGTTAACAAGTTTTAACTTGCCATTCTAACTAATGTGAGGAAAGCACATGCCTTTTTACACAGCTTTGCCTTTTTTGAAGTGCAAATCGTCCCTTGGTTCAATTCACATCATGACAGTTGAGAGACCATATTTCACGTAATTTTGCTTACAGTGTATTGCTATAATTGTGGAACTTTATCATTGACTATTATTCTTAATTACTTATGCCTAGTTATAAATAATACAATCATGGTTATGCATATATTATACAATGAGCTGGGAGGTGGTAGTACACACCTTTAGTACCAGCACTTGGGAGGCAGAGGCAGGCAGATCTCTGAATTCAAGGTCAGTCTGGTCTACAAACTGAGTTCCAGGACAGTCAGGGGTACACAGAGAAACCTTGACTTGAAAACAAAAACAAACAAACAAACAAACAAAACCAGAAGAAGAAGGAGGAGGAGAGGGGGAAGGGGAAGGGGAGGAGGGATCCCTGGGCTTTCATACTCTGTTCTGTTTCAGGGAGACATGGGGGCCTATAGTTGTTGGTTTTTGTTTGTTTGTTTGATTGTTTGTTTGTTTGTTTTACTCTGTGGCTCTTTGGGGGCCCACAACCAAGCTCCCAAATAAATACAGAGATTTATTCTTACTTATGAATGCCCAGCCTTAGCTTGACTTGTTTCTAGCCAGCTTTTCTAACTGAAATTAACCTGTTTCTCTTCTTCTACATTTTGCCTCTGAGATTCTTCCCTTTCTTTATTCTACATGTCTTCCTTCCTTTCTTACTCTGTGGATGGTCTTGTGACTGGATGGCTGGCCCCTGGCATCTTCCTCTCATTCTCCTTTTCTCATTCCTAGCTCTTCTTTCAAGCCACAATTTCTCCTCCTATTTATTCTCTCTGTCCACCAGCCCCAGCTACTTCTCTCTCCTGCCTAACTATAGAACTTTCAGCTCTTTATTAGACTAATCATGTGTTTTAGACAGACACAGTAACACAGCTTTACAGAGCTATACAAATGCAACATAAAAGAATGCAACGTATCTTTGCATCATTAAACAACTATTCCACACCTTAAAGAATATAACACATCTTAAACTAGTATTCCACAACAAGGGTCTTAGACAATGTCCCTTAAAGGTGAAGGTAAGGCTACTTTACCTGAGCAAAGTTTGAGTAGAAAATAATGAATTGAGGCCACTACAAAAAGATGAAAATGGTAGGACACAGAAGACATTCTCAGAAGCAAGAATTGAATCCAGTGTACAGCGGAGTGAACGGTCAGACTGCCAGGTCTAGAAGCTGAGTGTCAGGACACAGTAGGAGAGGATATGGGCTACATAAAGCAGGAATGACATTGATGAGATCGTCCTGCTGTAAAGTCAACAAAAGATCAAAAACTCTCTGGCTTTTGTAATTTCCATTCCTTAGAAAAAGATAACATTCTGAAAACAATAGCACATCCTTGTCTCGTAGGTCATTCATATACAGACATTTTCTACACCTAAACTCAATTCAGTTTCCACCTTCCCTTTCTTTGTGGGCAAGGGAGAAGAGGGAAATCCTTCTGTGGCTATTGAAAGCTGGCACCCCTCCCCCTCTTTATAGAGCAGCAAGTAATACAAATGGGTTCATTCAACTCATCATAATTAACCACTGACTGGGCATGATTATAACATCCACACACATGGAAGGAATCAGATTCTGCGCTGTGTTTTAATGTGGACACTTCCCTGCAAGAAGTTCGAGTTGAGAACAGTAATGAGTTTAGTGTATACATGATATCACACCTCTTTAAGTTTCAATGTGTATTTGATCATCAAATTCTTCTTACTTAAGAAACAGAAAAATCTCAAGTAAGTCCTACACACACACACTGTCCTCTCTCTGAAAAAGGAACTGCTTTATTGTTCACTGTGTCTGCTCTTCTGTTATCTTTGTTGGCACTGTGGAGGAGGGCGGGTTAGAGACCTTTGACAATGATGCATAGCCTGGTTTATCTAACATTTGGATTTTGTGGCCTCTCGGCCACCTTTTTGTCACCTCCTGTCACACTCTCTCTGCGCTCCTCTCCTCCTGTCTACCTGGGCTTGGGTAGTAGGGTTTCTGTCACTTTAAACTATTTACCATCTTCACTGTTTGAACTGTTACTGGATTCTGAGCTCAATCTGCCAATAACCTCCCTGCAGCACATGCTTGCTGCAGCTTTAATTGTGGATGCCAGTTGCTGAACTCTGCAAACACTCAAGATTCCTTGTGTTACCCCTTAGAGTTCTGGCTGGCATCTGCCCTGACTGCTGGTTTAGGAGCATGAGGAGGTTCAGCAATTTTCTGTACAAACTCTCTGCCCAGTGGGAGGTGCTATTATTTTAGTTTATTTGGAGAAATTGGCAATTCCCCCAAGAAATCAAAGAACACCAGTGGTTTTTTTTTTTTAACGCTTCTTCATTTTCTTACATTGACTACAGTCAAAAGTTATTTCACCTAGTGGCTATGAGAATATCAAGAAGACTTCTGTTTTAGTTTAAATTTAAGTCTGTCTTTCTACTAAATGTGAATTTAAAATTCAGGCTCACAAATTTAAAAACTAGATAATTGCTGAATTTGCTTAAAGGCACCCATATGATGAATAATTTTACATGATTTGTTTCAATTAATTTTAAAATAACAAGTCTATGGCACGTATATTAATATCTCCTCATTTAATTAAGGAAATTAAATTTAAAATATGTGCCAGTATAGGGAAACCTGGGGTAAAAGCAGTAAAGAAACTACCAGTTGATTATTTATTTCTGTTATACAGCATCTCAGGCCACCGATGAACAAAATAATCAATTTAGAGTGAGATCAAAATCCCTGTCCAAGACCATTAGTTTTTAGTGGACATAAAGCATCTTAAGAGCTTTGGACAGGAAGGAAAGAACACACTTTACTTTATACAGAAGTATCAATTAGAGCAAGCACAGCCATTGTTGCGAATAGGACCCTAGCTGGAGCTCAAATGTACCACAAGTTCATTTCTCACCTAACAGTCCATGGGGAAAAGTAGCTATCCCTTGCAGCTGTTAATCAGGAACCCAAATTAACAAGGACTGGTCATTTATAACGTGAGCCTCCTGGTATCCCTCTGATCACTATTGCACCACAAAGAATACTGTGTAAGAATTCAAAGGAACAGGGATTGGGGGTTTTATAGCAAACCTTAGAAGTGGCACCTGTTACCTTTACTCATGAGCCATTGAAAATGCAAGACTAAGAACTATAGTCCAATCTGATAAAAGATGGGAAATAATGTGGCAGGCAGCATATGACCAGAAAATCAATTACAATGACTGAAAGAGGAAACCAGGTACTGAGGAACAATAGGCATCTCTACCCCAGTCTACCAGTCTGGCTCACAAATATCTGTACCCTGACAACAGTCTTTCTCCCTCTCCCCAGGAAAAGAAACCAAAGTTTTATCTAGTTACTGCATGCAACAATCTAAGGCCCAGGATTGTTACCAAGACAAATTTCTTCACCAGAGTTCATTAATCCTCTTTATATTATTGAGGCCTTCACCAAAGCTATCTACTTAGACCTTAGCAAATCTAGTCATTATTTTTCTTGTTTTGAAAATAGCTTTTTTTCATACATTTATTCCAATTATATTTCCCCTCCCCCAACTATACCCAGTTCTTTCTCACCTCACATCCCAACCAGATCCATACCCTTCCTGACTCTCCTTAGAAAACGAATGGGTATCTAAGTAATAATAATAGTAGTAGTAGTAGTAGTAGTAGTAAATAAAATAAAAACAATTAAGAATAGGACAAAATGGAAGAAAAACAACCAAAGTAAAAACACAAGAAATACATGTAGACTCAGAGACACACAAGTTTTCCACACAGGAAACACAAAAGTTTGCACCTATAAAAACCCAAAACCAGAAGCCGTAGTATATGGGCAAAGAACCTGTAAGGTAAAAGATAAATCAGTAAGTTGGGCAGCAGGTCAGTAGTGGCACACACCTTTAATCCCAGCAATTGGGAGGCAGAGGCAGGCAGATCTCTGTGGAGTCAATGCCAGCATGGTCTACAGAGCAAGTTCAGGACAGCCAGGGCTACACAGAAACCTTCATCTTGAAAAAAGAGAGAGAGAGAGAGAGAGAGAGAGAGAGAGAGAGAGAGAATATGACCTGCTCAGAAACAAAGGAAGGGAAGAAGAAAAGAAGGAAAGAAGGAAGGAAGGAAGGAAGGAAGGAAGGAAGGAAGGAAGGAAGGAAGGAAGGAAGGAAGGAAGGAAAAAGATAAATAAATAAAGCCCTGAGACAACAATATAAAACAACCACCCAAGATGGCATTGAGTTTGCTTTTTGTTGGGAATCTAGTGTGGGGCATGCAGCCTATCCTTAAGAGTCCTTTGTTTCCCAAGTGAAACTTCCTTGGAGAAAACTAATGTTTCATTTGAAAATGGTTATCAGTAGAGCTAACTTCTGGGTTAGGGTAGAGGTGTGTGTCCACTTCTCTCAGCTCTAGGACCTGATGTGGTGCAGACCAGGGCATGTTGCCACAGACTCTATTTTTGTGTGTGTTAATTTTGTGTTTTGATACTTTGCTGGTGGTGTTTATCAGATGTAGGGGTTCTCTATGGCAAAGACTTCAAGCATTATATTGAATAGATATGGTGAGAGTGGGCAGCCTTGTCTTGTGCCTAATTTTAGTATAATTGCTTTGAGTTTCATTACATTTAAGTTGATGTTGGCTATGGACCTTACTATAAACTGCCTTTATTGTACTTATGTATGCCTTGTATCCATAATCTATGCAGGACTTTTATTATCATAAAGGGTGTTGGAGTTTGTCAAAGACCTTTTTGCATCTTCTGAGAAGATCATGTGGGGTTTTTCCTCATTTTAATTATATAGTGGATTATGTTTATTGATTTTCATATATTGAACCATCCCTGGATCTCTGGGATGAAGTATACTTGATCATGGTGGATGATCTTTTTGAGGTGTTCCTGGATTCAGTTTGCAAGTGTTTCATTGAGTGTTTTTGCATCAATATTTATATGTGAAATTGGTCTGTAATTCTACTTTTTTGGTTGGGCCTTTATGTGGTCTTGGTATCAAGATAACTGTGGCCTCCTGAAATGAATTTAGCAATGTGCTGTCTGTTTCTATTTTGCATAATAATTGTAGGAGCATTGGCATTAATTCTGTTTTGAAAGTCTGGTAGAATTCTGCCCTAAAACCATCTGGCCCTGGAATTTATTTATTTGTTTGTTTGTTTGTTTGTTTGTTTATTTATTCAGGTTGCAAGACTTTTAATGCCTGCTTTTATTTCACTGGGGGCTACAGTTCCATTTAAATTATTATCTAATCTTGATTTAACTTTGGTAAGTAGTATTCATTTCTTTTAGATTTTCCAAGTTGATGGAATACAAATTTTTGAACTATGTCCTTATAATTCTCTTAATTGTCTTGTTATCTGTTGTTATGTCTTCTCATATCTGATTTTGTTAATTTCAGTATTTTCTCTATGTCTTTTAGTTAATTTGGGTAAGTGTTTTTTGGTCTTGGTGATTTTCTCAAAGAGCCAACTCTTTGTTTCATGGATTGTCTGTATTGTTCTCTCTGTTTCTATTTTATTGATTTCAGTACTGAGTTTGATTATTTCTTGCTGTCTACTTTTTTTGTTGTTGTTCTAGATCTTTTAGGTGTGTTGTTAAGTAACTAATATGAGATCTCTCCAAGTTCTTAATGTAGGCACTTCACACAGTGCTATGAACTTTCTTCTTATATCCACCTTCATTGTGTCTCATAAATGTGGGTATGTTGTATATTTGTAGTTGGAGTGCTTCTCTCCAGCCCCCAACAAGCCCTGTTAGTCCAACAACCCACTTATAAAATAAACACACAGACATTCATATTATTTAAACTGCTTGGCCATTAGCTCAGGCCTATCATTGTCTAGCTCTTACTCTTATATTTAGCCCATTTTTATTAGTCTATACTTTGCCACATGGCTGGTGGCTTACCATTACCTTACATCTTCCTTGTCATGGCGGCGGCTGGCAGTATCTCTTCTCCAGCCTTCCACCTCCCAGAATTCTCTTCTCTCTTGTCCCACCTATACTTCCTGCTTGGCCACTGGCCAAACAGCATTTTATTTATACAGAGCGATTTCCACAGCATATATTTATTTTCATCAAGTTCTAGAAAGTCTTTCATTTATTTCTTCAATTATGTGTGACCCGTTTTTTTTTTTTTGTTGTTTTTTTTGTTTTTTGTTTTTTTCATTCAATGGAGAGTTGTGGAATTTCAATCAATAAGTACATAAACTTTCTGGTTTTGTTGTTGTTGTTGTTGATGTCCAGTTTTAACCCATGGTGGTCATGTAGAATGAAGGATATTATTTCCATTTTTCTTGTGTATGTTCAGACTTGCTTTGTGTAAGAGTATGTGGTCAATTTTGGAGAATGTTTCATGAATTACTGAGATGAGGTTATATTCTATTGTATTTGGGTAAAATGTTCTATAAATATCTCTTAGGTCTATTTAGTTTATGACATCAGTTGTCTTTAGTATTTTCTATATAGCTTTTGTATGGCTGATCTATGTATTGGTCAGAGTTGGGTACTGAAGTCACCCACTATCACTATGTGAGGGTCAATATGTGATTTAAGCTGCAGTGGTGTTTCTTTTATGAGCTTGGATGATCTTATGTTTGGTGCATAGATGTTAAATATCACAATATCTTCATGGTGGATTTTTATTTTGATGAGTGTTGCTATTGTTGTGACAAAACACCCATGATCAAAAGTAACTTGTGGAGGAAAGAGTTCATTTGGCTTATACTTCCATATCACTGACCATCACTGTGAGAAGTCATGACAGGATCTCAAATAAGGCAGGAACCTGGAGGCAGGAACTGATGCATGTGGAGGAGTGTTGCTTACTGGCCTCCTCATGGCTGGATAAGACTGCTTTTTTATAGAATGCAGGACCACCAGCCCAGGGGTGGCATCACCAACAATCAAGTTGTTACAAGTTGACATAAAACTAGCCCATACAATGTGTATATATTGGCCTTCCCTCTCTCTTCTAATTACTTTTGAAGTCTATTTTTTCAGATATTTGCATTGCTATTTGAGTGTGGTAGTTTCAAAGAAAATGGCCCCAAAAGGGAGTAGCACTATTTGGAGGTGTGGCCTTGTTGAAGTGGGTGTGGCCTTATTGGAGGAAGTGACTCACTGTGGGGGTTGGCTTTGAAGTCTCTTTTGCTCAAGATTCCCTCACTGTAACTTGGACCACTTCCTGTTCCCTGCAAGATATAGGAATTTCAGCTACTTCTTTATACTATGTCTGCCTACACACCACCATGTCCTACCAAGATAGTAATGGACTTAACCTCTGAACTGTAAGTAAGTCACACCAACTCAATGTTTTCCTTTATAAAATTGCCATAGTCCTGGTGTCTTTTCACAGCAATAGAAACCCTAAGATAGCTAGCTTGCTTCTTAGGGCCATTTTCTCGGACTGTCTTTTTTCACCCTTTTACCCTGAGGTGATGCCTATCTTTGATGTTGTGTTGAGTTTCATATATGCAGCAGAAAGATGTATTATGTTTTTAATCCATTCTGTTACTGGGTCTTTTATTATTAGGGTTGAGACTATTGTGGTTGAGAGTTGTCAATGAGTAGTGTTTATTGATTATCATCATTTTGTTGTGTTGGTGTGTTCCCCCCCCCCTTTTGATTTGTTGTTCTGATATTATACCTTCTTTCTGTTTTCTTGCGTGCTATTGGCCTCTTCAAGTTGAAGTTTTCTTTCTAGTGCTTTTGTAGGGCTGGATTTGTAGACAGATAATGGTTGACTTTGGTTTTATCATGAAATGTTTTTCTCTCTCCATCTATTGTGAATGGAAATTATTGCTTGGTATTATAGTTTAGGCTGACAGCCTTGGTCTCTTCAAGTTTATAGAACATCTATGCAGGCCTTTCTGGCTTTTAAAGTCCCCATTGAAAAGCCAGGATTTCTTCCCATAGGTTTGTCTTGTATGTTAATTATCATTTTCCCATGCACTTTTAATATTCTTTCTTCATTATGTATGTTTATTATTATGATTTTTATGTACTGTGGAGAACTTCTTTTATGGTCTTTTATTTATTTATTTATTTATTCATTCATTCATTCATTCATTTATTTATTTATTTATTTTTGGTGTTCTGTATTCTTTTTGTACCTTAATAGTCACTTCCTTCTTTATGTTAGTGGAAATTTTCTTCTATGATTTTGTTGAAAATATTTTATATGTCTTTATTTAGTGTGTTTTCTCCTTCCCCTATTTCTATTATTTTTAGATTTGGTCTTTCCCTGATGTACCAGATTTCCTGGATGTTCTTTGCCTGGATGTTTTCAGATTTAAAATTTTCTTTGACCAAGGTATCTCTTTCTTCTATCTTGTCTTTAATGCCTGAAATTCCAACTTCTATCTCTTGTATTTGTTTTTATTGATTCAATTTCCTTT
The DNA here is from genome assembly GCF_903995425.1 of Onychomys torridus. Taxonomy (NCBI): domain Eukaryota; kingdom Metazoa; phylum Chordata; class Mammalia; order Rodentia; family Cricetidae; genus Onychomys; species Onychomys torridus. The sequence continues at coordinate 95,044,390 of NC_050452.1, read as the reverse complement.
TTCAGGTCTAGAACTGTTTTCTTCATTTCAGCCAACTGTGTGTGTGTGTGTGTGTGGTGTGTGTGTGTGTGTGTGTGTGTGTGTGTGTGTGTGTGTGTGTGTATGTGTGTGTGTATGTGTGTGTATGTGTGTGTATGTGTGTGTGTGTATGTGTGTGTGTATGTGTGTGTGTGTATGTGTGTGTATGTGTGTGTGTATGTGTGTGTATGTGTGTGTGTGTGTATGTGTGTGTGTGTGTATGTGTGTGTATGTGTGTGTATGTGTGTGTGTGTGTATGTGTGTGTATGTGTGTGTGTATGTGTGTGTATGTGTGTGTGTGTGTGTGTGTGTGTGTGTGTGTGTGTGTGTGTGTGTGTGTGTGTGTGTGTGTGTGTGTGTGTTCATAGATTCATTAATAGATTTATTTATTTTGAAGTCCTTGTCTGCTGTGGATATCGCTCTGTATAAATAAAGTTCTGATTGGCCAGTGGCCAGGCAGGAAGTATAGGCGGGACAAGAGAGAAGAGAATTCTGGGAGGTGGAAGGCTGGGGAGAGAGACACCGCCAGCTGCCACGATGACAGGAAAGATGTAAGGTACTGGTAAGCCACGAGCCACATGGCAAAGTACAGATTAATAGAAATGGGCTAAATATAAGAGTAAGAGCTAGACAATTATAGGCCTGAGCTAATGGCCAAACAGTTTAAATAATATAAATGTCTGTGTGTTTATTTTATGTGAGCTACTGGACTGCTGGGGTTTAGTGGGACCTGGAGAGAAGCTCTCCAACTACACTTGTCTTCTGCTTCAGCTATATTGCATTTCTCAGTGCCCACAATAATGGGGTTGCTGAGCTCTAGTGGAGACAAATTATCCTGACTGTTATTGTATTTTTACACTGATGTCTAGGCATCTGGGTTTGGGATGATTGTAATTCTAGCTGCTGCTACTATCTGATCTTTTTGTTGTTGGATGATTGTTCAATTCAGTGATTTTTATGTCCTCTCTAGTTCATAAAAGAATATGGTAGCCATGGGTTGCCTAGTAGGGAATGCTTCTGAGATTCTGGCAGGTTTGGCCACTGGGGTTTAGAATAGAATGAATCTTAAGTATTGGGAGCTAACATTTAGGAATGGGGGTATGCTAAAAGGGTAGCAGGCACTGAGGGTGCCACAAGAGGCAGGAAAGCCACCACGCTCTGCTTTGTCCCATGGGAATTGGGACAGGGAGGTCTGCTACAGAGTCCAGGGTGAGACTGGGAATTTGAGAAAGAAAGGAGAATGAATATTCCTTATCTGCTCCCCTGGCAGGGTAGCAGGTGGAGTTTCAGCAATGCCTGTGTTTCTTACTGCTGAAACAAAGGCATGAGCAGTGAGAGAGGCTGAAGAAGAAGAACTGTATGATCTCCTGGAGATAAGAACAGAAAGGAAGAAGAGGCAGCTTAAGAAAATCAGGTAGGGTAGCACACATATGCCCAGCCCTGGGGTATCCTGAGTTCAAAGCCCATACTGCATAGAAAGACCAATTAGAAATAAAGCAAGTAAACAAACAAAACATAATCTACCAAGTCACAGAAAATGTGGAACTATAATAATATGACACCCCAGGAAAAGGAAAACTATGTCCACAGAGAAAAAAAAATATATCAGTAGTTGCCAGTGAAGAGGGAAGAAAAACAGACAGAAGAATAAATTTGAATACTGAGACTGTTTAGAGCAGTGATACACTTCAGTATGGTCCTGTCTGTCACAGTGGCAATGTGTCATCCTTCCTTTTTTGTTTTCTAAAGAGAAAGTAAAATTAGATAGGTCAGGAGGTAGGGAGAATCTGAGAGGAGATGAAGGAAGTGGACCCAGAATCAGAATATATTGTATGAAATTCTTTTCAATAAAAAATAGAGAAAGTGTAACATATAAAAACAAACTTGAATGGATGCTGTGCCATGGAGTCAATAACAACATATTAATATTGACTTGTCAGTTTTAACAAATACACCACACTAATGAAAAATGTTAATAATAAGAAAAACTAACAAGAAATAGGCAGGATGATTGAGTGTATGGACTTTCTATATTTTCAGTTCAATGTTTCTATCAATATTCTGTTCAGAACCTAAGGTCTATTACTTTTAAATGGGAGGAAATGGCACCTAGAAACACAGATCAACATCCATTGAAATGGAACAAATGACTGGGCCAACAATGATGAAAAACTGGGCCTGACAGAGGACAAGCTCTCTAAGTGAAGTGTGATGTTGCTCCCTGGGAGCAACTTCCTTCTCTATGATCTACAGAGGACCCTAGGTTTGTCTTCTGAGAGGACGATCTCTGCAATCCCCCATGCTGCCTTTGCAGTGATCATTATGCTCTTCATCTGGGCCAGAAGCTTCCACATGCCACTTCTTGTGTGTGGAGGTTGGACAGTGACAAAATGTGCTACATACCAAAGAGATAAAAAAAAAAAAAAAAAAGGTCTGAGTACAGCTCATGTTCTCCTCAGTAGCTTGATTCCTCCAAAGACAAGTGAGTACGTATAAAACAATGTCTTAGATAGGCTTTTTCAGTCTCCTTGTCTCGTCTGAACTTCTCTGCAGAAAGTGTGAATGTACGGATTTATGCCAGAAGGACTGTGTATGTGAAGGTCAGCTCCTTTAAGGCCAGGAAAAACAGCTGAGCAAGAAGATCTCACAGTCCATCTGATTTGATCTGAAATATCTCTAGGAAGGCACTGTGCTAAAATGTTCGCTAAAGCGTTCAGCTGCTAGTTCATGGGTGTTGGGGAAGTGGTTAGAGTATGAAGGTGTACTAATATGAAATTACCTGACAGAGTAATTCATCGCTTCCTTACCACGTTGGGGCAGCAACTTTCTCTGTGCCTTTCCTCCATGATGTTTCTGCCCTGACACAGAGCTGAAAACAATGAAGCCATTTGACCTTGAGCTGAAAACTCTAAACCTATGAGCCAAAATATACCTTTCCCCATTAAACTGCTTTTGTCAAGTAGATATTTTTTTCCTATTTAAATATTTTTTCATGCTTTTTTTAAAAGCTGCATGCTTTGGTTCATGAATAGGGTCAGAGGACAACTGTAGAAGTTGGCTTTTTCTCTCTACCATGTAGATTCCCAAGACTAAACTCAGGCCATTGGGAACCTTTCCCTGCTGAGACGTCTCACTGACTGTTCCTCAAATAGTTTGCCGTACCAATGAAAACTAATGTACCCAAATAACTTAGTTTGTAAGAGAAATGTTATTGTGCCTTTGCATTTGGAAACATTTTAAATCTCTATTTGTTCAGGTCCTAGTGGTATTTAAGCTTTTCAAACCTATAATGCCTATCATCTGTAAAATTTCTCTCTATCCTTCAGTCTTGATGCACAAACCTGCCAATTTTTGTAATACTTACTTGAAGGAAGGAATAGCAGCCAACACATATAAACACTCTTTCCAGTCACTGTTACTATATGGTATGAACATGTGGTCTGCATGCCAAGTTACAGTTGCTTATAACAAATGTCAATGTGTTAGTATGATATAATACATTTATCCAGCCTCTCAGCCTGTGATCTCAAATGCTGAATTCTGTTTTAGTTACTAAAGGTAATTTGGTTAAAACAAACACCAAAAATGTAATGGTTCAGTGCGTGTCTTTCTTACACAAAATTATAGAGAAGGGGTTGTAGACCTAGGCTGACTTTTTTCCATGCAACATTATAAGATTAGCCTAGGGTCTTCTTTCATTTTCAACTCCAGTTTGACCTATTGTCATGCTGGGTAGGCAAAAGAGACTTGGGAAAATCACTGAAAAGGCTATGTGAAATTGTCAGTTCTGCTCACATTTCTTCAGGGATAACTCAACAATAAGGCAGTACTTTACAAAGAATACTGGCAAATGAATACAGGACAACAAAGAGCCAGGCACTTCCATTTTAAGGACAAAGGGGCAAGTGGATATTATGGATAGTAACATTGCCAAAAACACATCATGTCTTAGCCCCAGCCTACTTTTCTAAACAGTGACTGATTTCACCCTACAGGGTGAATTTTGACTCCTACAGGGGCATGGCAATCCACCTGTGATATCAGAAGGGTCATTTGATCAGAAACCTCTAAGAATAACTCCCTCTTTACTCATCACCTACTCATTTTCTGTCACAGAATCATCTTCTGCTTAAGGTAATTGAGTGAGAAAGTTCCCCCTTCCAGAAACAAGCATTCATGCTAGATCATAACAGAGTGCATTACTACAGCCATCTGGGTTAATCATGCGAGGACTCAGAAGTCTCTGTTATGTCACACTTCTACAAGGAACATATTTGGAGTTCTTCTGTGTGCTCTAACAAAAACACCACTAACAGAAGAATGAAAACCTAGCTGGCACTGGGCACTTCCATCCAGGTGGAGAACTGGGCTACCCATTTTAGAGAGCAGAAACAGCCTACGAAACATCATTATTACTAATATGAAGCTGCGAAGTAGATATGAAGTACGGTCTTGGTATCTTACTTGGTTAATCTTCATAGTCATTATCTCCATTTTACCAAGGAGAAAACTGATGCTAGAAACAATGGACTGACTTACCAAGTAACAAGCCAGGTCCCACACTGACAAACCACAAACTGAGCTTCCCAGCTCAAAATGCTTCATTCGTTTTAACAGTTATATTTTCCCCAAGAACAATTCATAATTCATAGGTGACTCTTTCATTATAGTTGTGCAGCTAAAGCCCCAATCATTCAGTTTTATCCAGAGTAAATGAATGCTCAGCTCCAAAGGAATATTCAAGTCTTTACCTATAATGAGACAGAAGTTGCCTGTAGCTCTTATATGACAATTTTTATGGCTTCTACCAAAATTGCAGATCACACTACTAGATATCCTTGCAGATGTACAGTTACTCAGAGGCAATCTTAGTCTTATCCCATTAAACACTTGAGTCATCAGAAGCTACTTTTCAAATTCCACACTTACCAAGCAAACTCTGGATCATGATTGACTTCATGTGAATGTGGTCATCAAAAGACTGGAAGTTTCTATGGCTCCTTTGGCCATATTTTCTTACAACAGACTCACAGGTGGCTTATATTACAATGTGGTTTCCCACGCAAATTTCCAAGAATGGAGGAGACTGGGGTAACTGCACGGTTCCAGTTGTTCTTGCTATATAAGTAATGTTCAGTGACATTGTCCTATGAGATCAATAAAGGTAATTCAACACAGAAACTCAAAAACCTCATTAGTAGGTTTCTTGGTTTAAAGGTACTAAGACAGTAATAAAATATCAAAGGATATGGAGAAACAAGAGTAATAACTGAAAATTAAATTATATAAAATTTAGTTTGAAATTTGATACAAGAACTGATAAGTGAAAATTAAGACACTGTAAGATGAAGCCAACAGAATATATGTATTTTTTATTTTTATATATTAAAAAAAAAAACTTTGAGAGGAAAATCCACCAAAAACATTTGAAATTTCCTTTAAGACAAATGGGGTGTCCTCGTCACACCAGAATCTCAAGACTTGGTGACCAATGCAGAAAAGGAGACAGTGTCTGGCATGCCTTTAATCCCAGCATTCAGGAGGTAGAGCCAGGCAGATCTCTGTGAGTTCAAGGCCAGCCTGGGCTACCAAGTGAGTTCCAGGAAAGGCACAAAGCTACACAGAGAAACCCTGTCTCGGGAAAGAAAAAAAAGAAGAAGAAAAGGAGGAGACAAAAAGATTTTAAAAGTCATCCCTTGGAAGACTCCAAGGAATAAGTGTCTTCTACACACAACAATACTGATATACTGATTGACATACATAGGAACTCAAAGAGATAATGGCAGCATCCACAAGACCTTCACAGGTTCAAGCCAGACATAATCCTAATACTGAAAAAGAGAAATATCCAAAATCCCACCGCTAAACAAGAAGCTGCTTGAATTTGATATAATTTGGGAAAGAACAAATTATTTTTTCTACTGGAATGTCACTGGGTATATTAGTCAAACTCAGGTCAGGTCCTATGCCAGGAGTAGTTGGGCAACACTGAATAGACTCATGGTTTTTAGTTTGGATTTTAGTTTGTTGGTTTGGTTTGGTTTGGTTTGGTCTTTTTCTGGGGGCGGGGGCCGTAATTCTTTGTCTTGTTGGGTTTTTTGTTTGTTTTAAATTTCATTTTTGTTTTCTTTATTTTTTAAAAAGAGAGAACATGAAATTGAGTGAATAGGGACAATGTGGGAGGAATTGGTAGATACAGAAAACATGATCAAAATATATTGCACAAAAATTTTCTCAATATTTTTTTAGTCATTCACTAAGTAGAATGAAGAAATTAAAATAAATCAGTATAGATGGAAAAAGCTGAAGAAGCAAAATGAACATAGTAGTTCAAATTTGAGGAAAAATAAAAATGGGTATGCTTCCAAATGTTTCTACCACTGATAAAAAAAAAATGGAAAAAAAAATCTTTTGTCTAGGAATAAAAATGTCTTTCTGTATTGAGGTATTAAAGTAATTCATGTTGTCAGTCTCTTACACACCTCCATGAGCCCAATGTTGTATGAAGAGCAAAAGAAAGGAGAAATGATTCCAATCTTTATGAAGCTCAAAATAGCATTCAATAATAAAGATGAATGCACATAAAACAACTGTATTACAAAAGATTTAAAAAAAAAAAAAGACTATGGTAAAGATTGCAAGCTCTTTGGAAAGAGAGCTAGTAAGGTAAACCAGAGGTAAGAGAAAATTTCCTCTAGGAAAAGCTTTGAATATGAATACATCAGGAAGCTATCTGGCATGAACATCACAGAACAAAGTAAAAGCGATGTCATGTAGTTGCCACAAAAAGGCTGTAGAAATGTTATAGTCAACCTACTTCACATCAAAAATTGTAGTCTATATCTCTTCAAAATCACTTTGAATTGAAAAGCACTTTGGGAATTTGATTTCAGCCATAAAATGGTTTGTCATGCTCAGAGTTACCCTCAGTGATAAGTTTAAAGATGGGTATCACATTTGTGCTCCCTCTCACTCCGCTCTTGCTATCTCTGTGTCTCTGTCTCTCTCTCTCTCTCTCTCTCTCTCTCTCTTACACACACACACACACACACAGACACACTAATACACAGAAGCACACACAGCCATATGAGCATTTAGGCTTTTAGAAAACAGGATAAAAAAAAATCTACAACAGGAGAAGGGACCCTGGTTTTCCTCTGGGACATTGTGATTATCTCCAATGTGAGCTACAGAATCATTAAACATTTTTCACTGGATTCTAACATCTAGTAATGATAAATTCTCTGCTTAAACTTTAGAATCATTTCTCACATACGTAAAGAGAGTATAAAGATCTGAGAGCACCATGTCTGAAACCCCACAAGTTATGGATCTCTTCTTTCATCCAGCAAATAATTGCTGAATTCTGGGTCATATATTGTTCTAAATACTATAAGGATGTGAAAAGAACAACAATGAAATTTTCAAAAGGAGGTCGTGGGAAGAGGTAAAGGGAAAACATTTACGGCTTAATGATTCTTTGAATGGAATCTACCAGAGCAATTTCTCCTTTACCTGCCTCAGCTGAGTATACCAGGCTCTGCTGACTCCCCATGGTAGTCCTTGCCTTGGAGGAAGTGGGAATTGGGAGTAGGTGGGGGGAAGGCTGAGGGGTGGGAGGAAGGTGAAGGGGGGAATCTGTGGTTGGTATGTAAAATGAATAGAAAAATTCTTAATAATAAAAAAAGAGCTGGATGATGGTGGTGCATGTCTTTAATCCTAGCACTCGAGAGGCAGAGCCAGGGAATCTCTGAGTTCAAGGCCAGCCAAATAGCCAAATCTACAGAGCGAGATCCAGGACAGGAACCCAAACTACACAGAGAAACCTTGTCTTAAAAAACAAAATAAATAAATAGATAGATAGATGGATGGATGGATGGATGGATGGATGGATGGATGGATAGATAGATAGATAGATAGATAGATAGATAGATAGATAGATAGAAGATAAGTAAGTAAATAAATAAATACATACATAAATAGAAGAAAATAAAAACAAGCATTTAGCCTCTAGGGCTAGACAACTCCCGTAGTTTCTAGTTGTGTAGAAAATAGACACATTTGAGAGAAAAGCTCTGAAAAGTTAGTGTCCATTTTCTGCATTCTTTGCTTCCTTGTCCCTTTATATTTAGCCTTTCTTGTTCTCTTTAATTCATGTTATACTGCACCCACAAGTACATTTGTTTACATATATGCATATTTCACTGGCTAGATTCCCTATGTGAGAGAGAGCATGTTGTTTATTGCTTTATGAGAATGTGTGAGTTTTTATATATAATTCTAAATGTTTTACTAGTTTTACTATGAAGTGTCAGGGATTTTTTTTTCTCCCTTTATTTTTTGTTTGTTTGTTTTGGTACTGGATAAGTAAATAAAATATATTTGATACTGAAAGTGTAAAATCAATGTGAAGTTTTACAGCTTCTTTTCTGATTGTCAATTCTAGCCGTACAAATACATTAATTTATAAACTCTTTAGGTCTGGGTCTTTGGTGTGCAATGCTTTCATTTATTTCCAAGATTTTTTTATAATAAAGTATATTTTTAATGCAAGTAAATATTGTGGTGGTATTATGTTCCCCAAAATATTGTGCACCCTACCTAATACATTTATCTGGGGTCAGAGAACAGACAGCCACTAGATACAGAGCCAAAAATGGTGGCTAAAAAATGGGTCAGAGCAAGCCATAGCAGAAGCTAGGCGTTGGTGGTGCATGCCTTCAATCCCAGCACTTGGGAGGCAGAGCTAGGTGGATCTCTGTGTGTTCAAGGATACAGTCATCATGGAGACACACACCTTTAATACCAGAAATCGAGCCTTTAATCCCAGGGAGTGACAGCAGAAAGTAGAAAGATATACAAGGCATGAAGACCAGAAACTAGAAGCATTTGGCTGGTTAAGCATTTAGCTGGTTAAGCATTCAGGCTTTCCAGCAGCAGTTCAGCTGAGAGCCACTGGGATAAGGACACAGAAGCTTGCAGTCTGAGGAAACAAGACCAGCTGAGGAACTGGAGAGGTGAGGAAACTGTGGCTTATTCTGTTTCTCTGGTCTTCTAGCATTCAGCCCAATAACTGGTCTCAGGTTTGATTTTATTAATAAGAACTTTTAAGAATCCTGCTACAAAATATATTTAACAGTACAATACTGAGATCTGATTTTTAATAATCTGGTTCACATATTTATATTATTTTTCCAAGGGATGAGAACTTCCAAGTTTGCAATTTATGGAATTTGTAGATTCAACTCAAGTTCAAAAAATCTGGCCATATTCTAAAGCAACTCAATTGTTTTAGCCAGTGAAGGTTTATAGCCTTCTGAAGGATTTCTAGCATTTCCTACAACTTGCTCTGTTATGTTAATTTGTCTGAAGCATGAAAGCTCAATAACATATTCATACATTTAGGCTTATCATCCAGCACGAAGCACAACATACATATCCATCAGTAGGCTCTGCTCAAGATTTGGGAGGGGTAGAGGACAAGGGACACTGGGCTCTACAGACTCTGGAAGATGGTAACGTGCCCCACTACCCAAGGCATTACCAAGAAAGACGACAGTTGAGTGGAAAGGAGGCAAAGTCAGCTCTAAACCAAGAGAATCCAGAAGCCCTTCATCACAGTGTCCTCCAATGGAATGTTCAGAAACATTTACTATGTTTAGGCATCTGGAACTCCAAAGCAGGATTTTGTCTTTTTCCATCTTCCTTTTGTTGCAGTAGTTGTTGAAAGGGTGGACAGTGAAGACAGAGCAGAATTATGGAGGTTCTGAGACTCTGCAGGAGCCCAGCGATACTCTTTCCTCCTCTCAGCCGCTCCTGCACCTTCTCCAAAGGCAACAGTTAAACAACGCATTCTTCATTTCAAGCACAATTCCAGCTCTATCCTAGATACTCAGTCCTACTTACCTAGAACATTTTTTGGATTTTTATTTAAAAAATTAATTTTTTGTCCTCGGAGGGCTTTGGATATCCACTACAGATAGTAACCACATAGAAACAGAAAGAAATATCATTTAATATGCAGCTTGAAGCTAGAACCAAAGATTAAAATTTAGAAGATGTAAGTTTTCTACTAGGAAACCCTACCAACTCAGATTTCAAATACTGTTTTTATTAGAATAGGCTCTCAATGAAAATGAGGAGTCGGATTGAGAATTGAGCTTAAAAAAAGAAAAAAGAAAAAAAAACTTACTTGAACATTGATCACAAAGTAGAAAATAAATTAGCCCAGCTTTTTACTTGATAAAAATGAGGCACAGAAAATTATTGCATGGTTCACATTACTGGATAAACCAGCCCTTCTATGGAGAAATATAAAAGGAGATTTAGAAGAACCTGCAAAATGCCGGCCTGAGCTTACTGAATGAAGTCAGACAGTATAAGCTTAATTCACCAATTCCTCTCTATTCAACAATTGTGACTGGACCTTGAGATCCCTCTTATTGGGGTGAAAATAGCAGTTTTCTCATTCTCAATAGCTTGCTCGAAACGTTAAATTGCAGAGATTACTGAAAGGGAGCAAATTCCTATGAGGGGAAAAAGGCAGAAGGCATTATGATTCTTAATCCTACAACTTCACCTGCATTGCAAGCCCTTCCTTTTACTTTCTGGGTTAGGAGATAGAAGTGGTTCAATGCAGGCTGGCTAAAGGATCTGTGTGGATGGCCGCGCAGAGGCCATATCTACCACAGCTGAAGGAGTAGGGGGCAGGCAAAGAGGAGGAGCTGCATGTAAAAACAAGAACAACAAGCTAATGTCAAGACGATTAGAAAAGAAAAACTATTTAAAATGAAATTTGTTTCCTAGCTCTGGAAACACCTAATGATTATTTGACAAGTAATAATTACCTAAATATGGTTGAGAATATGAAATACATTTTAAAAAATGCAATATCGAAGGAAATATAAGGTTGATTTGTCGTTTCTCTAAAGATTACCAAGTCTGGGTGAATAAAAACAGTTACTTTGACAAACAAAACATCACTGTCATGTCTATGAGGATGGATATAGTCAACTTAATATTGAAAAAAAAAGGAAAACAGAATTGAGAACTGCACAAAGATAGCCAATGAATTCTTCATACCTTGTCCCACTAACACAAGTTTGAGTCAAACACTTAGCCAGAGTCAATTTTAATTTATTTAATTAATGTGTATAGATGTTTTGCCTACATGTTTGTATGTGCACTGCATATATACCTGGTGCCCTCGGAGTCCAGAAAAAGTCATAAGAATGCCTATACTTGGAGTTGCAGATGATTGTGAGCAGCCATGTGGGTGCTGGGAATCAAATATAGGTTCTTTGGGAGAGGGGCAACTGCTCTTAGTTCCAGAATAAATCTTAAAGGCCATTTCAACTTTTCTTGGGGAAGGCCTTCCAAAATAAGTCTTTCCTGCAGAAAATACAGGAATCTGATGGGGATCTCAACCTCACACTTTAATCCTATGGCACAAGTGTCATTTCAATGACAGAGACGTGTCCAATAAGCCTTGTGGAAGGAAAAATATGTGGCGGCAATATAAGCTTCTCTTTCTTTTTTCAAATAGAGTCCATCTCAAAACGTTGTCCATTTTATTTACTAATGGATTGATTTGTTATTATCCACATCTACAGCCATCATCTGATCCACATTGTTATTTCCTACTTGAAAGACAATTTTTTTATGTGCATCCCTCAACCACATACTCTTGCACTAAAAAGGTTCTTCTGTACAACTTGAGAGACAATGTCTGCAAAATAACTGTCTGACTCAGGATATAGTTAATACAAAACAACTAAGTATATTCTACAAGGCTTCGCAAGGTCACCCCTCAACTCTGGGTGTGCACACTGAGAAGTGCATTCTCTCTTGACATTTAACTCCAATTACACTACAAGTTAACTCACATATTTAAGAATGTCCTGTGTAAAGTCTAAATGAATTTAAATAGTGCTCATTCTCAAATGTAAGTTTTCAGTATGACTGAAATTCTCATACTTGGGGATGCAGAAAATACTCAAATTACAAGAGTTCCATATTGGATGATAATTGTGGAATTAATTAGGTCCAAAGCATTTAACTAAGATAGACTTAACTAATATTCAAAAAATACCCGTTTTTCATTTAAAGTCTTTAAAAATAATATTCAAAAAAACCCCATACCATTCTGGAATTCTTTTCTTTCTTATATATTAATGCTTTATACATAATGAATAATTAAATATACTACTAATTTCATGATGAAAAATAGTAACCAGGAAAAAATATTGTTATGTATGACACATTTTGAACATCTTTATGCAGTCATTTTCTTCAATTAAGGGGAATTATTTCTGTCTTATTACCAACAAAAATATATCCATTATATATATATATATATATATATATATATATATAAAAGAGTCATCCAGTCATCTTAGTGTCGGGGCCTGAAACTGCTAATGCTGTACTGGAAACAAAGCAGAGAGTAAAACAGAACCTGGAGAAAAAAATAAACTGTCTTTTGGAATTTGAATTTGCACATTAAGGCACACAATCATATGCAACAGGGGAAAATCAAAGCTATCAAGCACAAAAAAGGTTTCCATTTAGAAATGATACTGCAGAATGTAATAGACATTTAAAAATAACAATTGCAAGGTTGTTAGGTCATTTCTGTGCATCCTCTAAAGAGTTGTTTTATTGTGAATCTCTCACAAGGAAATGCAAGTGTTTTGATTCCAATGTATCTTTCCTGAAGTAGGGAAAGAACAAGGTGGAAAGCAAAGTTATATTGTTCTGCAAGCCCCCTTCTTCCACAGGAATATACCATTGTCCCTGTTCTGTGGTTCCTTTTAACAATAGAGCTATCTGGCAAGAAGGCCTCTGTGCTTTTGAAATTGGAAAGCATGATGTATGGTAGCTTCTTTCAGCAATATTGAATTAGAAGGAGGAGATATTGACTGGTGGATAGAATAATTGGTGTCCTCGCAAAGCTTCAAATAATATATTTGTCCATGTTTGTTGGTATTCAATGTTCAATAAAAGTAAAAAATAACCACACATTTCTAAATACTTTAAATAAATTTCATACAAGAAATAAAGAAAAAGAACTATTAAGAAGTAGGATTTAACAATATAAACTCCATATATAATGTCTTTACTAAATGAAGATAGAATTTCTTCAGTCTTGGTTATTGTAAACATCTGTATGTAAGTTAAGTAGAGAAAGTATTTATATATGTATGGCCATGACACTAAGGTGACTGGATGTCTCTAGTATATATATATATATATATATATATTTTATTGTTAATAAACATAAAAATAGTTCTCCTTACCAGAAGAAAATGGCTGCTTAAAGGTGTTTACATATATAGATGTTTATATATGTGTGTGTGGGTTTACATATATATGAAACACATATATGTGACACACATATGACAAATGTCATGCTTAGATTAGAAATGAAATACAAATTTTAAATTAGCATTTAATCCCTGATAGGCTGTAAGACAGCCCCTTAGCATTCCCATTTCCTGGTTTTTCATTGCTTTGTGTAACACCTTCCATTCTGTATAGATACTGGGGATACTGACGGGACCTACAAGAATATATGATAAGAAATGTATTCCTACTTTTCCTTGTCTCTTGGGTTTCGTTAGCACTATACATGGATCTTGTAGAGACTCCTGTCAACATCCCACAGGGACAGAAGTCATGATGAATGACCATATTAGAAGCGCATTATTGAGCCACTTACTTATAATCTTAGGACTCATGAAGCTGTGGAAGGAGAATCATGAGTTTGCGGCCAGCCTGAGCACTGCAGAAACAAAAAATTTCTGAACTTGAAGGAGCTTCAGGTTCCATTTGACACATTGATATAAACTTCTGAAAGGCTCCTTGCCAGAACACCCAGGTTTTTGATCCTAAAACCTCTGTAATGTAATAAATATTTATTTTTTCAATTACCTAATTAAAGTAATTGTCTACATAGCAATAGATAACTAATATATCTAACCAGAAACATTCATACTTATTTTTTTAAAGTATCATGTTAGCCGGATGGTCAGAGTCAGGAAGATCATTGTGAGTTTTGAGGCCAGCCTGAGTTACAAAGTGAGTTCCAGAACAGCTGTTACACAGAGAAACCCTGTCTCAAACAAACAAACAAACAAACAAACAAAAAGGATCATGTTACTACCAAACATGAATATACACACACATTTACACGCACTTGTGGTACAATGTACAAGTGTAAAGTGTATTATTAAAATTATGTTTCTATTGCAAATGAACTCCTTTAGATAATATCTACTACATCTAAATAATTGTCTCCTTATTAGTGCTGTGATTGGATACAAAGCAAGTTCTACCAAGGGTCATGTGTTGGAAGCCCAGTTTCCAGTATAACAATATTAAAACGTGGTAGAACCTTTAAAAGGCTGAGCGAGTTGGGTATGGTTAGGTCCTTCACAGCAAGCTTCACAAACAACATGGATTTTGTGGGACTCCGAATTCATTCTTTTGAAAAGCTATCAGAAAAGTGTAGCACGCTTACTCTGGCACCAGTCCTTTGGCCTCCCGTTGGCAGGTGCCACAATGTGATGTAATTCACAAGGAGGCTTTCAGTTAAATCATACTGACGCTGTTATCAAGCACTTGAACCTCCAGAACGTTGAGCTAAAATCTCTTTTCTTTCTATAATGCTCAGCCTCAAGTATTTCATTCCGAGAAATAAACTAACACAGTTGCTTTCACAGGAATCTAAAAACTAACACAATTTCAATGTGTCTTAAATTTACTGTAATAAAATCAGGAATCAGTTTTACATTAAAAAATAATTGTTTATTATACTAGAATATGCTAAATTTAATAGATATAAGCTATTACTTAGACAGAAGTTTGAATTCTGTTACACAGCATATCATTAAAAATAAGCCACTTTCTCAAACATCTGGTGTTCTGTGTTCCCATGACTAGAAGTTTACGCTATCAACAGAAATTTTCTTGTTTCCACATATATAAATGTAGTCTTGGGAACTACAAAGACAGGGAAAATACTATACCCAACACAAATCACAAAGTAAGTTGACCATCAATGAACAATGACAATGTTTTTGGACCGAGGCATTTGCCATAACACATACACAAACCCATAAAGGTTGATTGTTACACTTCTTCAGCTGACCTGTTGGTTCACTACAAAGATTTCTAAGTGTGATGTATTGAAGACATTCCTTATAGTTAACACCATGGGGAGACATTTTTGCACTGCCAATTTAGGGTGCGTGTGTGGTTTGCTTTCTGGGTGTTTTGTTGTTGTTGTTGTTTTAAGTAGGGGCACTACAGCTTGGGAAGCCATGCAAGAGTTATTTGTTTTCTACAGCCAAGCCATCTTGCTGTGAGCAAAGGGAAGCTCCCATCTCAAGCTTCTACAAAAATGCACTGATTGGCACTCTGCTGACTCTTGAGCTTAAGCACAGCCGGCAGAAGCCTGATTGTAATTATTCTTTTTTTTTTCCCTGCTCTTTCTGTATATATCAGGTGCAGCAGGGCTCTTGGGGATGTGCTGTTTAATATCAAGACCCAACAGAGTTAGAGAGTTCTCCTTCCTCATTCTCTGGGAGGTTAGGAAACACACTTAGCATGGCTAAGTTGTTTTCAAGCCAACTCAAACATAGCAGGACTCAGGATCGGAGCACAGCCAAGTGTTCCTGGTGGGTGGTCAATGCACATTTGTCTATTTTAATTGAGTGATCACAGAGAGCACTAAATCCAACTGGAACTTTAATATTTTTCCATTTTAAGTGCCAGCTTTTTACACTAAGACATGGTGGTAGATTCATACTCTTAGAAAACAACTACCAGAATTTTTCTGGAAACTTTCTCTGGTGAAAGCTACAATTACTCTTTGTGACCAGTAGAGTGACAATAAGACGCTCCCTATCCCTAGAGAATTTTCTGCCCCGAATCCAGAGAACTAATAGACTAGTATCTAGTATCCTTTTGATGAATTTGTTCTTTTTTCAGTTATCCACAGTTACATTTTGTTTCTTCTAACAAGGAATAATGCTTGTTCCAGAAGTCCTTTAAAGAATTGATTCCAGAAATTGATGTTTTAAGTCATTTAACAGAAAAAAAATATGAAACCTATATAGAGATATTAAACATGTCCTAAAATTAAGTTGTACCTTTTCATATAATGTTTATAAGTTATACAAGACCAGAAAAATATGAAGAAAAGAATTTATGAATGAATGATTCTTTTCAATTTGCCACTTGTAGATTTAAGGCAAAATAGCTAAGTAGTTTTCAAAGTAAATACCATGACACACTGCAGTTTTGGAACCACTGATCTAGAGAGGTTGATTAAAGGTACATCCCTAGCCCTTCTTCATAAACAACCACTGCGTGTGTGTGTGTGTGTGTGTGTGTGTGTGTGTGTGTGTGTGTGTGTATGTGTGTGTATGTATGTGTGTATGTGTATGTGTGTGTGTGTGTGTGTGTGTGTGTGTGTGTGTGTGTGTGTGTGTACAGAAAAAAAATCAACATGAATGGTCATAGCAGCAATAGCAAAGTCCAAAGTGGAAACAACCCACAGCCCATCACTTAATGAACCATGAAATAAAGCACTGTGTATTTACTACATGTCCTAGAACACACATAGCCATAAAAGAAATATGTAAATTCAAACCATACCATACATAAACATTAAAGCAACACACTAAGTAGAAAACACCAGATGTAGATTCCAAATAGTATCTTACTTTATTTCCATTAATTGTCCAAAATAAATAGATTTATAGGAAATAGAAAAGTGTTTAGCAAGAAATAGAAAGAGTTGGGACAGAGAGTCAAATAATGTTAACAGGCATGGAATTTCATTTAAGGATAATGAAAAAGTTAATATGTTGATGGATGCAAAATATATGATATTTTATTCGTGTAACTTTAAAATAATTGCATATTAATTGTATCTCAGAAAAAAAAAAGGAAAGGAACTTGCAGTTGAAAGTTCAAATATGTTGAGGTATAAAAATAAAATTATTCTTGTACTAACAAGAAAGGAAAAATTGTAAGCTTTTCATGGGCTTAGGATGTAACCAGGGTTACACAGCAAACTAATTCAAAATGTCAGGAGATACAAGACATGTTCATTTGCTAACAGGAGCAGATAACATCAGATATCAAATTAACTCATTAGAAAATTGCCTTCAAAATGCTTTCAATAAATTACTTAAGAAAAAGTGTATTATTTATGTTCTCCAGAGGAACAGAACTGGCAGAATATCTGTGTATATTATACATACATGCTTGTACATATACATCATATATGTACACATAAGCAAATATTTCACATACATGTACACAATCACTATATATATGTATATATATATACATATATATATGTATATGTATATATATATATACACACACATACACACATGGATTACTAGAATGACCTACAACCAATAGGGATTGGGTAGCGCAACAAATGGCTACCTACTACCTAGAGAGACAAAGAACCCTTCAGCTGCTCAAACCTACATGTCTCAGAACTCTGGTGCTGAACACTGACAAGCCACTTAAACTGGACCCACACTGAAGGCTGGAGAAACTAGAAGCTGATGTCAGTGGAGGATACCACCAGTAGCAGTAGATAAGAACTGAGGGCAGACAAACGCAGATGCCTTTTTCTTGGACCTCTATATTGTGCTGCCTGTTGAAAGGCACCCAATTTGAGGATAGGTCTGCCCCCTTTCGATGAGTAGTCTTTGTAAATCTCCTAGATGCCCAGAAGTGTGTTTTCTAGGTGATTCTAAATCCTGTCTAGTTGACAATCAAGAAGAATCATGCAAGTATATACATTTGTGTGTGTGTTCCTAAATATATAAATTCAACATCTTTAGGATGTATATTGTTGCTTATCTGCATATGTTTTCAAGCACAGTCATTTCATATTGGATAAACAATTGGTGTGTTCTTCCCTGAAGGTTTTTTGTTTGTTTGTTTGTTTGTTTTTTGTTGTCTTTTGTTTTGTTTTGTTTTTTCTGCTGCTCTTATTTTTGGGATACCTATAGATCTTTATCCAGGGCTGAGGCATATTGGACTTTTCTCTGTCCACATTGGTATATTGGTATATGTTTAGATAGTCATGTGCTAAGACTTCACAGGTCTAGCTTCTGAGATATTATCTGCAGCAATTTCCCTGTTCCTCTTCTCTTGCAATTTCTCCATCCCCTCTTCCACTATAATCCTTGAGACTTTGGTGTAGGGTTATTTTTTAGATGTAGTAATTGGATCTGTGTAGACAGACTTTTTTTTTCTTCTGGATTTGTCTCTACTGAGCATTTGCATCATTCTCTGTTCATGTGAGACAAACCTTAAACTGCTGTGTCAGCCACCATACAATTCAGCTATGCATGGCGCTGGTGTCTGGCTCCTCCCTGCTTGTAGCAGCCAATAGCCACATCTCTGTACACTGCTGAGTCTACCATAGAGACCACAGTCACCAGCAAGCCACATTTGACTCTGTGTTCTGAACCTTTTTTTAAAAGCCTTCTCAGGCCTTATGTGTATATATATGGGTGGACACTGGGCATCATATGTAGACAGATTTTTCTTTGGGCCTTCAGCTCACAAAAAGAAAAAAAAAAAAACAAGGACTTATTTTTAATTTTAAAAGCTTGGCCTATACCTTAGAATTGTCTCACTAGCTCTTATAATTTAAATTAACTCATTTCTATTCATCTACGTGTTGGCATGTTATTTGTGGCTTTTAAATCTCCTCCTTCAATAACAGACCATGATAAATGAAGACCACATGAGAACAGGAATAGGCAGAGTGCTGGAGAGGTCCCCTTAAATCCACAATGATACATCCTCTGTAGACTGCTGGCAATGATCGAGAGAAAGCCTGATCTGATCTAGTCTGGTGATCAGATGGTCAAACACTCTACCAATCGAGCTGGAACTCTCATCCAATAACTGATGGAAGTGGATGCAGAGATCCTCAGCCAGGCCCCAGGTGGAGCTCCAGGTGTCCAATTGTCGAGAAAGAGGAGGGACTGTAAGAGCATGAATTGTTGAGCCCAAGATTGGAAAAAGCACAGGGACAAATAGCCAAACGAATGGAAGCACATGAATTATGAACCAAAGGCTGTGGAGCCCCCAAGCTGGATCAGGCCCTCTGGATAAGTGAGACAATTGAATAGCTTGAACTGTTTGGGAGGCATCCAGGCTGTGGGACCTGGACCTGTCCTTAGTGCATGAGCTGGCTGTTTGGAACCTTGGGCTTACACAGGGACACTTTGCTCAGCCTGGAAGGAGGGGGCTGGACCTGCCTGGACTGAATCCACCAGGTTTATATGAATCCCCAGGGGAGTCTTGTCCCTGGAGGAGATGGGAATGGAGGGGAGGGGATGGAAGGAAGGTGGGGGTGGGGGCAGGAGGGGGGAGGACAGGGGAACCCATGGCTGATGTGTAAAATTAAAACACAAATATAATAAAAAAAACTCAAAAAAATAAAAATAAAAATAAAATCTCCTCCTTCATGTCTTGCTTCCTCTGTGTCCAGCTGGCAACTCCACCTTTCTTCTTCGCAGAGCTCTCTCTGTCCTGAAGTTCTTGCTATACCTCCTCCTAGGTATTGGCCATTTAGCTTTTTATTAAACCATTCACAGTGACATATCTTTACACAGCGTAATCAAATATCTCACAACAGGTCTGAGCTCCACAATCTGCAAGTTCATCAGTTATGGTTTTCTAAAATGGTCTCTGTTGCAAACAGAAGTTTACTTGATGACAAGTAAAAAGGCCTTACCTTTTTGGAAGAGGGGATGAGAGGGGAAGGGACACTTGCGGAATGGAAGGAGAGATAAGAAGAGATCTGTAGTTAGTATGTAAAATAAGTAAATTTTTTTAAAGGTAAGTAGTTATAATGTAGTTAAGTATTTTGCTGGCTTCCTAAAATGTCAGTTGTAGGTTCTCCTCAAGGATTCATGACTTTACCAGTCCTGGGTAGTTGGATAGTTTCCCAGTGCCAGGCATGATTTCTTTCCTGTTGAGCAGGCTTTAAGTACAATTATTGAGCGGTTGGTTGCTTCCAAGGTGTGTGTATGTGTTACTATTCCACCCTTAGGAATATCATGCCATGTTGATTGTTGTTGTGGTTCATAGATATCACAGCAAGGTAGGGCTATTCCCTGCTTCCCTCCTTTCTAAGATTGCATGGTGCCTTTGGTACCATAGCAAGGCACAAGAGGTCTGAAGAGAGAAATCAGGAAAATGAGGTAGCTCTAATTAGGAAGGTGAAAAGGAGATGAATACAGGAAAATGAGGTAGGATGGTAGAGAAGAATTAGGAGGGGGTAAATAATCATAAAGATGTCTGGAAAAGTAATAAAGTATATCATTAACTACCTACTTAAGATTGCATATAGTACATGTATATAAATCTATGTATATACACAAATAAATAGTTTAAATAAAAATTTTCCACCTGGGCTAACAGTGCTACCCCAGGAACCATAGACAGTTAAACAAAAATCTCAGACATGAGAAGCCCTCTTTTAAGTTGTTGCTCAGGGTTGTCTAAGAGACCCCTAAAACAATATAGACCCTCGTTGGCCCCCTATCCCAGAGGTGAGAGGTAAGCCACAGACCCAGAGTTTGTATGCTTTTAGCATCCAACATTCACTTTTAAAGGGGAGTCCTCAAGACTTCATAGCAAATATGTACAGGTTGCTGGTTCAAGCGGCTTTTTCTCCATGATCTGACTGAAACTTCCCAATTCCTAGAGTCTTCCAACTAGAATCTGGTGCTCCGTGTACTCCATTAACTCTGTGTATACTTCCTATAGCTGGAACAGCGTATCAGACACCAAACACAGGAAACAGAAGCAGCACTGTCTTGGGACCATGGGTCAAAAGGAAGTTTACTATCTATCTCCAACTTAAGCTCAGTCAGTTATGCTAACATTGCCATCACTGTCCCTCCCAGAAGGGTCTTTCCTGCACACAACTAAAAAGCTCCTCATGTCTTTACTGAGTTACTCTGAATTCAGGATGGGAAGTCATGAGAGAAAGTGATTAATTTACCAATCTAACTGCCTAGTTAGAATAAAATGTCAGCCTCCTTGCTTTTCTCTTTTCTCCTCTCCCCTCCCATTTTTCTTCCTTTCTTCAGCTTTGTTTGATTTACTTTTTAGAGTCATTAATTTACTGTTTCACATGTTATGAACAAATTCACACGTTGTGATGGACACACAAGGGGATGAGCTTGTTCTCCATCTATCTTGAATTTGAAGCACCAGGAAAACAATAAACCCAGCATCAATAAACAGAAACATAAGAAGGAAATCTCCAAACGCTTAGAAGTAAAACAAAACATTCTCAACAAACAGAGTATTTCAAGTAACTTTAAAGCATGTTTTGAACTAAATAAAATGAAAGATACATTATATCAAAAATCTTCACAAAATAGCTCCGGGCATCATTCTGGCCTATCCAAAAAGTCATCTAGAAAGACAAAATCAAGCTGTTATTGAATAGTACAGAGAAAAGAAAATCAAACTAAAACAGTTCTTCAGAAAGATGATACTCAATCTACCTTAAGATCCAGCTATATCACTCTTAGCCATATAACCCAAAGGACACTTCATCTTACCCCAAGGACACTTGCTCAACCATATTTATTGATGCTTTATTCATAATAGCCAGAAATTGGAAATAACTTATATGCCTCTCAACAGAAGAAAAAGAAAGGAAATGTGGTATATTTACACAATGGACTATTACTTAGGTAATTTTTAAAAGGGGGGCACATCATGAAATTTACTGGCAAATTGATGGGTAACCCAGACCTATAAAGATAAATATAGTTTGGGTGCTTGTATATGTGGATATTAGCCATTAAATATGGGTAAACTTAGGACAAGGTGACTGGAACAGGAGGATCAGGTTAAGAGTGAGGGGGTAGATGGGATTAAAAGACAGACAGGGAGAGATAACTAGAAGTGAGGGATATTTGAGGGGTAGTATGGAAATCTGGTGCAGAGGTACATTTAAAAATGTACCAAAGTGATCCTAATGAAGTCCCCAAATAATGAGGAAGATAAAGTCCCAATTGGCCAGCTCTTGAAGCCAAATGAAGCTTCCAGTACTAAGACTGGTTTTTAATCAACTCAGTTATTGGCCAAAGGGATCCCATGGAAATCCTCAAACAACCCAGGCTATTGCCAAGACAATGGATTGCTTTCCATAAACTGAGAGCAAGGCCCCATTACTAAAGAAGACATTGTACAACACATTGAACATGGAGAGGTCAAGCTAGTGCCAACATAGTCTTTACCCTCATGTTCTAGTTTCTTTGCTTAGGAAAAGTACTCTGTAAGCTACCAAAAAAAAGTAGATAAATAAAATAAATAATCAACAACAAAGCCACAAAACCATTTATTTACATCTGTTCTGCCTGCAAATATGCCAGAACAATGGTGGCACAAAACTCGTGGAAGTAACCAACCAATGTCTGACTTAACTAAAGGCCTACTCCATGAAATAGAACTCACAGATGACACTGCTTCAGTGACCAAGAACCAAAGACTAGATATCCCAGAGACATACTACTAACACTACTACCCAAAAAAGTAACTATAAAATGATCAATAATTATAGTCTGGTATGTTGATAGAATGGTACCTTGTTTAATCATCATCAGAGAGGCTTCCTCTTCCAGCACATGAGAACAACTACAAAGACCCAGACATTACACAGAAAGAGACCTTGAACATACAGCTCTAAACCAGATATCTCCATCAAATCCCTCCCCTTAGAATTTGGGAAACCCATGAAGGGGGAAATAGTGTGGAAGCCAGAGGGCATGAGGGACACCAGGAGAACAAGATCCTCTAAGTCAACATGAGCAAAGCTCACATGAACTCACAGGGTCTGAAGCAGCAAGCACGGGGCCTACATGGGTCTGCACCAGGTCCTCTGTGTATGTATATTTGAAGAGGAAGGGAGAGGCAGATCCTGGATGAACTGTTCCATGCTAATAACAGTAAAGACTTTCCATACAGGGCTGATACATTCCAGTGAGGAGCGAAAGCAAGAAAGTAATAGTACTTTTTCATTTTGCCCATCCCTATTGATGTGCTACTACAAATCTAATTTAAATTACATGGAGGCTGCTAAGCTTAGTGTATCATATTGATGGAACTGTGTTTTCAATATATTGATGATTATTAATACTTTTCTCACAATTTTTTACCAAAGAAAACTCAGTGAAATTCCTTTCTTTGGTAATTGTGCTTTTTGATTTTGTTTTGTTTTCAACTGTCAATTTGAAAAAGAATAAAAACATTCTTTTCATGTTCTAATTGCGTACCTGAAAATATCATTTATGCACAACTATTATAACACAATAAAATCATTGACAAGCCATACTTTTATTAATATATTATCTGAAATACTATGGGAAGGGTGTTACATGTATAAGCAGTACTTAATTATTCCACTGTGGTATGTTTACCGCATGAGACAGAAAAAAGAGCTTCTTGTTTGCATAAAGAACTCTCTTACTGAACCCTGGCCCATTCATTTCATCATTCATACTCTAGTGAGGGAATGTCCAAAAGACAATCCATTTGGAAGGAGAGAAATGTACGAGATAATGCTATCATCTTTGTTATTATTATTTCCAAATATTTTTTTTCAATCAGTCCCAATGTTCCTTTCTTCCTTTTTTAAAGACTCAATCTACAGAGAAAATCTGAAGTTTTAGTTGAGACTTTAGAAGTTGTCTCAATATCATGGAAGTACCTATACACTAAGTTTCCTTTCCTTTCTCAATAGAAGCTTGAGGGGCTTTCTTTCCTGTAGATTTGACAGTTAAATAAAATAAAATAAAATAAAATAAAAAACAGCAATAAACACCTGGTAACATTGCAATGATTGCTTCAGTTTAATCTCAATTATTTTTTCTGCTTCCAAACAAATGCAGGATGTTAACAATTTTACAGAAACAGAAACTTCAAAAGATACTATGTTCACAAACACCGTCATGGAGTAAAAACTGCCCTGAATCTCATAATCTTTCCTCATTGTTTCTATAAATAAAGAAGTGATGTTGTAATAGAAACACAAGGAAACCACATAATAAAACTGGAGCAAGCAATCTATTAAAAAGGAAAATGTCCTTTAGATGTAATGGATGTGCTGTCCACTCTATGCATGAGTTCAGCCCTCATTAATACCAATGGAAGTCATATACAAGCATCAGGAAAATATACCTGGTATAACAGATTTCCAGAATGGGAATGATATCTGATATATTACTGATCTCGGAGTAGAACTTCTCTCTCTCTCTCTCTCTCTCTCTCTCTCTCTCTCTCTCTCTCTCACTCACACACACACACAAGAGATTTTCTATTTATTTTGCATATCAACCACAGATTCCCCTGTCCTCCCTCCTCCCACCCACCCTCCATTCCCACCTCCTCAAAGGCAAGGAGTAGAATATAAATAAAAAAATTTAAAATACTAAAGAACAAAAAGAACACATCAATCATTTACCAGTTTTCTTTTTCCCTTCTGAATTCCCTTTTAGTCATTTCCATGTGACTGGGTCCCACAACTGAATGGATTTTAGGAGAATTGTTTCAAAGTAATGAAGTTAAGAAATCAATTAAGCAACATAACCTACAACAACTACAACAGAAAATTGGGACTCAGTAGAGTTTACTGTTTTTCACACTTAGAAACCACAGAATTTTATTCTTTATATTGGCTATCAATAAATGGTTTGTATCTCAAGCAATCTTTATTATTGCTGAATTCAAAGACTCTTGATCACAGACTTCCTGTTGGTATTCCTGGCAGCTTAGGATAGCTGCTTGAAGCTTTGTGATATTTGAAATTTTGTATAAGTCAAGTGATGACAGCTCTAATGAGAATTTAATTAAGCAAATTATAAATATAATTTATTTAAATATCCAAATGTTATATTAAAATACATGTTGAAAACCAGGGCAATTCTGTTAGCTTAAATATCTCTGGTGACATCTCTAAGAGATACAAAGACTGTGTTCAACACCAGCTGTGATGTTCAGAAGTGTTATGGGATAGAATCAGTCCTACAGTTATGTATTTAACCATATGACAGAGATTAACTCTTCTGAATTCATCACAGATTAAAGTATTGCTTTTACTTTAGGTAATTCATTACTTTAAGTGAAGAATTCTTATCTGTTTTGTGCATTGACATTTTAGTTTTCTATACTCATTTATCTGCATTTTTTTTACTAAAGTTAAATTTCAGAAGAGCCTCATTCTCTATCTCCCCTTTCTCTTTTCTTCTTCCTTCTTTTTCTATTCAACTTTCCTCTCTAAATATAGAGCAAATGTTCTCATTTCTTCTCCCCATCTAAGAGTATAGAACCTGCAAATTCTATTGAAGTTCTCAAGAGTCACATACAATGTAAACTAAATGGACTTGCTGTTGATTAAAATAACATTGTAGTTTTCATAATAATCAAATATACACATATTCCTGAATTATTTAGAGAAAAATTATTATGAGAAAACTTATAATGTTGTTTACAACATCATCATCATTATTATCATTACATTATTTCTTATATCTTTGGCATTTTAAATATTAAGTATCACTATATTATATGATGCATAACTCAACAAGATTGAAGTCTAGATATATTTAGTAATTTTCATGATGTGCCACATCTTGTAAGTAGTGTATTTCACATGTTCTGCATTCCACAGTTACAGAAATTACCACAGCAAAACCAGAAAAAATCATTAATGAAAGGCGTCACTAAGGCAACCTCCCTTTCTATTGAGTTGATCACTAGATTCATCAAATTAGGAAACTTTTGCTCTCCCATAAATGTCCCAACTGTAGATATTACAAACCATAAAACATATGCACTGTAAAATATTTTCTTATTTTCAGAAGTCTACCATGACCAAGTTATTTCATGTTTCTAAAGAGATCAGGCAATTTCAGAGTGGTATAAGACTATGTCATATTATAACTACACAAATGTTGTACTTACACCTCAAATATATCTTAAAGAGCGTAATTTTCTATTCTTATTCAAAAGAAAATGGTTTGAACGACAATTTTCAAAAGACCTATGAATTCTTTGTTTGAAATAATGATCCATATAGAATTCTAGAAACCTCTACCTATCATACTAGTACTATTAAAAGAACCAAATTTTGCATTTTAAAAACAGTGTATGGAGCCAGGGGCGTGGTTCCCTGGGTAAAAGTGCTTGCCGCTCAAGCCTGATGACCAAAGTTGACTCCATGGAAGCCATGCAAAGGTGGAGGATGAAATATACTCCACATGCCTCTTTCTGACGTCTACAAGGCTACCATGGCACATGAAGGCACACAAACACAATACACAAATATTTTAAGTAATTGTTTTATTTTCTGAAAAGACAATGATATCATTTCCCCCTTTTCTTTTCTCAGTCAATTTTATCTTTTCAAGAAATCAGCTCTTGCATTTATTAACTCTTTGTATTGTTTTCATTGTTTCTAATTTCATGGACTGCTGTTCTGATTTTTATTATTTCTTGACGTAGACCGGATTTGGATTTGGTTTGTTCTTGTTTTTCTAAGTGTTGGTGTGACATCACTAAGTCATGTATTTGTGCCCTTTCTGGTTTGTTAGCACGGGCACTTTCAGCTACATGTCTCCCTTGCAGAACTGTTCTAGGCGTGTCCGGATTTGTTAAGGCGGGCACTTTCAGCTACAGGTCTCCCTTGCAGAACTGTTCTAGGTGTGTCCCGGAAGCTTTGCTGCACTGACTTTATTTTCACTCAGTTCCAGGGAGATTTTTATTTCCTTCTTGATTTTTTTTCTTTGATCCATTCAACTTTGAGTAATGAGTTGCTTAATCTCTGTGTACCTTGCATTTAGTACAGACTTTTGTGGTGTTAGTTTTAAATTTTCTTGAATTATGGTCAGATAGGATACACAGAGTTAGTCCAGCTTTTTGAATTTGTAAAGATTTGTTTTGTGTCCCAGGATGTGGTTTATTTTATAGACATTTCCATGTGCTTCTGAGCAGAATGTGTATTCTTTGGTGTTTGAGTGGAATATTCTGTGTTTATCTGTTAAATTCATTGGATGTATGATGTCATTTATTTCTGACATTTTTCTGGTTTTCATTCAGATGACCTAGTATAGAAAGTGAGGTATTGAAATTACCTATTAATTTGTGTTTTTAAATCTAGTATTACTTATTTTTAATGAATTTGGTTTCACAAGATTGGTACATATATGTTTAGAATGGTAATGTCTTCTTGCTTAGCTGTTCCCTTGTTAAGAATGATGTGCCCCTCTTCATCTCTTTTGATTAGTTTTAATTTGAAGTCATTTTTTCAGATAACAGGATAGTAATGCCTGCTCATTTCTTGTTTCCATTTGATTGGAGTACTTGTGTCCATCCTTTTATTCTAAAGCACTGTCTATCTTTAACACTAAGATGGGTTTCTTGGAGACAATAGATAGCTGGATTTTGTTTCTTGGTCCACTCAATCAGTATGTTTGTTTGATTGAATGAATAAATAACCTTTTTATATTTTTAAAAAATATGCTTTTCAGGGCCAGAGAGATCACAGAGTAGTTAAGAGCACACACTGTTCTTGCAGAAAACCCTAGTTAAATTTCCATCACCCAAGTTAGGCAGCTCACAGTCTCCTGTAACTATAGCTTGAGACAATCACCCATGTTAGGCAGCTCACAATCTCCTGTAACTACAGTTTGAGACAATCTGATGCCTTTTATCTGGGGTAGGGGGTACCAGCACACATGTGCACATAGGCACACACATACAAATAATTAAAATGTGAAAATGTCCATTTTAAGCCTATACTTTTCCTAGCCTTTCAATCATTGCCTTTGCCATTTTCCTCAATGATATTAGCTAATTTTTATTTTGCTCAGAAGATGACAGAACATGATAAAAATACCAAAGTACAACTGGTCCTAAATACCACAAATAATTTTTTGTTATATTTAAAATATTCATGAAATTTTAAATAACTTTTTTGTACCCTGGGCATGATGAGGCACATTTGTAATCCTAACTCTTAAACTATTACAAGTTCAAGGTCAATATGGACTACATAAAGAGTTCAAGGCTAACCTATGCTATATATGAAGACCCAAATCAAAACCAAAACAAACAAGCAATAAATCATCTTGTACTTCACTCTCTATAACAGCAAAGTAGAGCTCAATTGAAAGTATATTATACCTGCTATATATGGAGAATAAAATAAACTTTCAGCATTTCATTGTTATAATCATTAACAGTAGTCAAGTCAGTACAATGAGACTAGCAAAAACTTCCTTATAACATCACATTTATACGCACAATTTACTGAAATTTGCTTTTTAGGCTGAGAACAATACCTGCTAATTGATGGGCATTAAGTTAATTAGAGAACACACAGCACTAATTGCCGAGAACAGAATACTCACTAACACACATGCCTCACAAAATGGCAAGTGGCTGAGGTAACATCTATCACAGGATATGAGTTCAGTCAGAACAGCACTCCAAGGTTTACTGCAAAGGCTAATTTTGCGTAATGAACACATGCCCTTGGAAGCTCAGACTAACAGTGAACAACTTTTCTCCTTACTCTTTCTTCTTGCCTCAGTTTTTAAATATTTTTCTTACATTTGTTGTATTAATGTGTGTGCGTGCATGCGTGCGTGTGTGTGTGTGTGTGTGTGTGTGTGTGTGAAGATCAAAGACCATTTATGGAACTTATTTCTCTCTATTCATCATGTAAGTCACAGGGTAATCAATCCTGAGATTTACTGCTGAGACATCTCATGATCTCATGGACCACCTCTACTTTCTTCCTCAGTTCCAAAACTTTAAAACACACACAATATTCAAAAAGTAAGCCATAAAGCAATTTGCTGACTTTCCTGTAGTTTGAGTTTTCCTGCCTGGCCCAGTCAGGACAAATCTCTCTTACCCGCCAGTCCCACAGTCGCTCAGACCCAACCAAGAAAGCACACAGAAACTTGCATTGTTTACAAACTGTATGGCTGTAGCAGGCTTCTTGTTATCTACTTTTTCTATCTTATATTAACCCATTTCTGCTTATCTATACTTTGCCACATGGCTTGTGGCTTACCAGTGTCTTTACATGTTGCTTCTCATGGCGGCGGCTGGCGGTCTCTCCCCAGCCTTCTACTTCCCAGAATCCTCTTCTCTCTTGTACCGCCTCTACTTCCTGCCTGGCCACTGGCCAATCAGAACTTTATTTACACAGAGCGATATCCACAGCACTTCCCCTTTTCTTTTTTTTTTTAAGGAAGGTTTTAACTTTTACATAGTACAACTACATATAACAAAACAATTATCAAGCAAGAATTACAGTTACAATATGAAAGAAGTTATCCTATCTATCTTATATTTGTGAGACCAAGGTTTTATATCTAACTTATCTTTTATCATAACTGAGAAAATTATAACTATCTAGTCTTCAACCACATCAAAGACCTCAGAAGGATATAATATTACCTGAGAACCGGGAGAAGGATGCGAGCATTTTTCGGGAGTCTTGCAGGGTAGACAGAGACAGCTGGCAGCCTGGACAGTCACCTAATGTTCCTTTGTAATGTTGGGGCATTTGTCTTCAGCCCACAGGGCTAGAGTCTCTCGGTCACTTCTCTCAGTGTCCTATAGAATGTCTGGCATTTTCCTCTGTGAAGCAGGAACCTGAAGGACCATTTTGTCAAGCAAAGTTCAGTGGTCACCTTTCTATGGGTCCTGCATGTCCAGGTGATCGAGCAGTCCAGGCAAGAACAGTTTCTTGCCCAAATGGCTATATTTGCCAAGGTGAAGGTAAGATATGAAGTGTCTTCAATGCCCATCATTGTCTCTGAAGTAAATCGGTGTTGCCAGGAGCAGACATGTCTCACTGTCCAGAAAGTCTAAATTTTAAAAATATTTTAAATGCCATATTCTGAAGGTCTTTGAAGTATTTGAAGATTACCTATCTATCTGAAATATGTCTATGTATACCTAGAAGACAACTAACATGGCTACAAGTATGATTATCATAGATGACTAATTATTAATCTATTTTTAATTATCCATTACAATTTAAAATGAGCTATATAAACATAATACATTAAACATGAGTAGAAATATATACACAATATAACAAAACTAACTTTAAGTTTGTATCAATAGACTAAAAACTATACCAATGTAAAACATTTTAAACAAGTTATTGTTCTTTAGAAGTTCCTTAATCTACCCTTCATCCTATCATATCTATATCATATCCCCTTTTTATCTTTAGAAAGAGATTGCATAAATAATGAACCAGTTTTAAATAAAAATGTTGGTTTTTCTCTGTCCCACACCAGAGGGCTCTTCTGATTTGGGTCACAAGAATCTCTTAACCTTTTCTTTTAGCAATATGTCTGGGTTTAGAGAAGGAGTGAGCCAATTCCATCTCCAAAGCCAGCTTGATAATTTTGGGAATGTGGGCGTAGTTTCTCTTACTACTTCCTGCTGGAGGGGGGCGCTGTATCTTATGGGGACACAAAGAAAATTTTAGGATTATAGAGTAGTCCATTAGGGTGAACCTCTGAGCCAGTTGCCTTGAAACCATTCTGGATGTCAGATCATCTGGGCCATGGTGTCATTGGAGACCTTTCAGGTGGTCTTGGCTGATCAAACCTAATATATCTTAATCTGGAACAAATCCACAGCCTCTGGCTTTTTGGAAAGGAGTCCTTTCCAAAGCAACATATCTTTATATCCAAATTTTGAAGTCAACGTACCTTTAAAATTTACATATTATTTTAACTCAACAGCTTTTATGATCAAATCTTTTTCTGCAGTTAAAAATCCCAAAGACAACATAAACCAGATTCTCTGTGTAATATCCATCTTTGTAAGACTGAAACACTGCTGTGGCTGCTGGCTCCACCCACCTCAGCTTCCCAACATGGCGGTGGTACAGTTTATCTCCAGCTCTGGGTCTGGAGCCATGTGTACCATCAACTATCAGAAGCAGTTCTATCAAAGCAGCACATAGCCCAGAAACCCCCCCCCCCCCCCGCTCCTTTTTTTTTTAACTAGCAAAGGCTAAATCCACCATGCAGCAGAGTAAAGTGCCGCTTGTAGACTCCTCATTCCAGCCACACTGCAGGTCAGACGCACACGCCAGGAACCCACCATAGTAGCTCAAACCGGCAGGCTGCCACTAACTTGAGAGAGACAACTAGGAAGCTGTTTTTAGCTCCATTTAGAATCTTTTTTTCTCAGGTTTTAGGTGGAAACTCTTGTCAACACATTGGACGCCATTTGTAGTTTGAGTTTTCCTGCCTGGCCCAGTCAGGACAAATCTCTCTTACCCGCCAGTCCCACAGTCGCTCAGACCCAACCAAGAAAGCACACAGAAGGTTTACAAACTGTATGGCTGTGGCAGGCTTCTTGTTATCTACTTTTTCTATCTTAAATTAACCCATTTCTGCTTATCTATACTTTGTCATATGGCTTGTGGCTTACCAGTGTCTTTACATGTTGCTTCTCATGGCGGCGGCTGGCGGTCTCTCCCCAGCCTTCTACTTCCCAGAATCCTCTTCTCTCTTGTCCCGCCCATACTTCCTGCCTGGCCACTGGCCAATCAGAACTTTATTTACACAGAGTGATATCCACAGCACTTTCCCCCAATATGACTTCGTAGTTTCATCTTTTATGAATTTTCTTTTTTACAAATTCTGTATTTTTTTTCCAGTCCCTTTACTTTCAAGGAAGTTCCAAAGCTCATTCACCTGAGAATAAGAAGATGTGAATATGAGATTAAAATTGTAACATGATTTGTAGTAAAAGGAAAAGTGTTAATTTGCATTTAACTTAAATAATAGTGCTATATCATCTAACAAGTACTTCCTGATATTCAACTTCATAGAAGAGGTCAACAGAGTCAGCAGCTCTGTAAAATGGGAGACACTCTTTTGTACCTTTATGAAGTCCCTAAACAGTTACTCAACAATTAGAGAAAGAAATCCAACAAACATTTTACATTAAATACATGTAATGTAGCTTGTCATGATCAAAACAGAAGCATCAAATGCATGAGAAGTAAATTTGCAAAGCAGACATTTATGAGTTTTCTCCCAAATGTCTTATCAAAGCATTTGATATTAATAACAGGTAACAACATTATAAATAGAATCTTTATTATTATTATTATTATTATTATTATTATTATTATTATTATTGGTTTGTTTCAAGACAGGGTTTCTCTGTGTACTTTTGGTGCCTGTCCTGGATCTTGCTCTGTAGACCAGGCTGGCCCTGAACTCACAGAGATCTGCATGGCTCCTCCCAAGTGCTGGAATTAAAAGCACACACCACCACTGCTCGGCTATAAATAGCACCTTAATGAAAGAAGTAACAATCCATACTTCTTTCCTCCACTGTCCAGTTTTCTTCTTGCTCACTTATATCTGTTACTCCAGTACAAAGAACACCAGCTGTATCTTGACAAAGCAAACTGCTTACCCTTCCTCTTGTCCCTATTTAGCAATAGACTATACCTTACTATGGCTTTTTTCAAACCATGTCCTGAAGCCTATGCACAATAGTCTTTGCTTGTTTAATGGAGCCCAGCTTTGTTTTACAGAATTTACTTCAGGTTTACTTTAAAACCCCCATTTATTATGCCTATGTCCCAGACTTAATAGCTAAAACTTAAATGTGATGTATTAAAGCAATGTGCTTTTTTTAAATTAAAAAACAGTGAGAAAAATAAACTAAACAAGAACAAAGATTGACTCTAGTAATTGGAACACAATAAAGTTCAAAACACAAAAGAGAGAAGTTACATTAAAATAAGTATAATTTAAAAGTCAAATTTAAATGCAAGCAGAAAGTACATGAAATAATGTTTCTTTTAGCCATCAGGAACAGACAATATTATTTGCCACAAAGCTCTTAAGTTTCAGTAATGAAATAATGTAATGTTTAAAATATGGAGGAAACCACTGTAAAAGCTAAGTAGTGTTACTATGGCAACAGAAAACCCTTCAACTAGTCTTAGGCACTAAGAAAAGTGAAAATGAAGTCTTGCTCCATGGGAAATATTACAGAAGGATATGCAACAGATTTGTAATACTTTGACTTAATAAAGAGGCCAGTAATATTTAAAAAGCATACTTCTTACACTAAATTATATTCTATGTGTTAGAAAATAAACCAAAATAAAATTTTTGAAAACCATAACTATAATACATCAAAATTCTAAAAACTACACAAGATATATCAGGATAAAATGGAACATTTTTACTTCATTTCATTGATTTCATTTTATTTCACTCAACATGACTTTTTTTTTTCTGGAATGTGCCAGATCTGCTGATAGATACTGTGACTAAACTAATGTAGAAAGAATACAATCATTCTCACATGCATGAAAAAAAGTGAACAGGGAAATAAGATATTAACCATATGTAGAAATATCCACAAGATTGTTGCATAGATCATGACTACTGTCAGAGGCAAGGTTGTGTGTGTGGGGGGAACATAGGAAACAATTTCTGACATATGAAGAATATATGGTGAATTCTAGAGATTTTAAGAAGAATGTAGTGATATAAATAATTGAGACCTAAACACACAGGATCTTCTAGAAAAATTAAGACTTTGGCTTGTAGTCTATGGGCAATAAAAAAAAAAGTATTGAAATCTTAATAAGGGAAATGAAATAATATTTTAATTTCAAAGAAAATTTAATTTGGGATATCCTTGTTTAATTATGTTTTGGGAACAAACATGAAATGATCTTGAAACAAAAGTCTTCTGTGTCAATCAGGGGCCAGTTCCAAATTCGGGTCCTGCTGAACATCTACATTGCTACTCCTGAAAACTGTCTTGTGGGCTCATCAGGCTGAAGGAACAGTTCAAGCATTGAACATTGTCTTCTTACTGTTTATTTAAAGAAGAAAAAACATCAAGAAACTCAGTGTTGAAGACTTTCCAGCTTTGCATCAAACTCTGTTGACTCCCAAAATCCATGGGTCCAAACCTAACCAAGCAGTCAGAACATGTGCTCAACTAATGAGAAATTCAGTAAGTGGCATAGAAAGACAGTGGTGAGTGTGGAAGTACTCAAATCTTCATCTGATATGGGAAAGAGTTATTCAGAAGGAGGTCAAATTGATCACAGAAATTTCCAACTTGCCCACCTTTGAATGTTTTTGTTACCAATAAATATATAACATTGTACAGCAAGGTCATGTATAATTCTAAAGATTGCCTCTTGGCTCCTTTGATATGAGGAGACAGGCAGTATTCTCATCATGAATAAAACATTTAGAGGAGGTATTCAAGGATGACTACTTCAAGCAATAATTTGAAGGCATATTACAACTTCATAAAATATGCACCCTCCAATAAAAATGGAAGGCAAAATTAATAACCACCTAAGCTGATACATTTCAAAAGCCCTATTGGGGTACATATGCATTTATTGTTTTATTTTACCCTCTGTCACCAAATTATTTAATGTGGAAGATTTCATGATCAGAATATTAAGGCTTAACACTAGTTATTTGTACCCATCCATATCAGAAATATTCACAGCACTATGTCATGTAAATAAGTATTAAAAGTTAACCAACCACTTCCTTATAAAATAACTGTAATTAGCTCACAGATATAATGAAATATAATGGCCAGGCACTTAAAATATGTGTTACATTCTATTTTTAAATTGATTGTTTGACTTCATCAGAGTTAGATAACCAGGTTTTTCATAATGTTAAATGATGGGCCAATTTCTATGCCACTGAACAATTACCCCTCACCACTGGAAAAAAAAAAGTCTTTCCCATGCTCTGATTCCTGGGAATTTCATCATTCTATATAGAAGTGTTCACACTCCATTTATGACCAGTTTCATCAGGACAGAGATTTCAGAGTTCCTTAGGAAGTAGTCTTGTTTAGCCCGGTTGGCAAAGCTACTTGGTGAGTAATTGATTGCCACTCAAGCATGAGAACCTGAATTCAGATCCTCAGGATCATATAAGAAAGTCCATATAATGGAAGGCATCTGTAACCTCAGCACTGTGGGGAAGAAGACAAGAAGAACTCCCAGCCTCTGACTAGCCAGTCTATCTATCCAAATCAGAGAGCTCTGGGTTCAGATAGATCATGTCTCCAGTAAGGTGAATGGTGAGTTACTCATGCTCTAGTACATGCAAGTGGCTTGAGTTAAATTCAAAAGGCTATGAAGACAAAACAAAAACTACAAAAAAATGTGTGCAAGTAGGACAGGGAGTTGGTAAAAGGAAGGAGAATGGGTATGGGAGGAGAATAAAAAAGGTAGAAGGTTGAACTTGAGCAAATAGACTATCAGTTCCCATCATTTGAGGCTAGCTAGGTTTGCCAAACTTACCTTCCCATTACCCCATCTCGTGCTGAACCATTAAGTCCCATGAAAAGCTTCTTGCAAATGGTTTCATTACCAAGGCATCTGTATTTCACCAAGTGTAGAGAAGATGTCAAGGTTCCTGACAGTGACAATAATAGAAAGGAGGTTGCTGAAGAGTCCCTGAGACCTGAACACTTCATTCCTGAAGCTCTGGACTTTAACGCTCAGAAATGGCTGAAGCATTCTAGAGAACCACCAAGGACCAGATCTCTAAGAAGCTACACAAGTTGGCAGAAAAGCTAAAACTATGAAGAGTGAAATGCTATGAAGAGCCAAAGACAGAAGACAACTATTCCATTTGTAGGAATCCTGATGGATTTAAGAAAATGAAGATGGGAACCTTAACCATTGTTGTTGTTATTTGTTTGTTTGTTTGTTTGTTTTTACTCTTTGGGGACCCACCACCCAACTCCCAAATAAATTCATGGAAACTTATTGTTATTTATGAATGCCCTGCCTTAGCTTAGCTTGCTGTCTTGCCAGCATTTCTAACAACAAATTACCTTTATCTCTTTAACTACATTTTGCCTCTGGGCTTTTTACCTTTCTTTATTCTATATATCTTTCTTAACTTCTTACTCCATGGCTGGTTGTGTGGCTGGATGGCTGCCCCCTGGCTTCTTCCTCTCCTTCTCCTTTTCTCGATCCCCCCTCTTCTCCAGATTTCTCCTCCTATTTAATCTCTGTCTGACAGCTCCACCTATTCTTCTCCTGCTTGGCTATTGGACATCTAGATCTTTATTAGGCCAATCAGGTGTTTCAGGCAAGCAAAGTAATACAACTTTGCAGAGCTGAATAAATGCAATGTAAAAAAATGCAATGCATCTTTGCATCATTAAACAAATGTTCCACAGTGTAAACAAGTGTAACACATCTTAAACCACTATCTCACAACACCTGATCCCATGGCTTAAGAGCTGTACTTCTTACTACTGGGTACTGGCTTCTAAGCTCTTTACAACAATCATCTAGATTGAATACCAAGAGCTGTAAGTCTCTGACATTGAAAGCTTAGAACCATAAGCTTGTGGTTCCCAGGGCTTAAGCTAAAAAATCACTATGTTTAGGAGCTGGTTTAGAACTTAGGGCCATCAATACTAAAGGGGCTGTCCCTCTGTCTATTTGTGATTTCTATGTAGATAGAACAAACCCCCAGAGAGTCATTTGTAACATAAACATAACATGTGTCTACTTGTTTCTGAAAACTTGGCTGACTGAATAAACCCATTTTTTATAGGTGAAACTTGTGATGTCTAGAAGATGCTTTAGGAAAAAGGGACATTCAGCAAAACCATGTTGAGTCACCTATAGCTGAAAAGTCAGTTATAAAAATTTATATGTAAATTTAAAACAGTTCATTATAAACCATGTGCAGACTAGGGAAATCTCAAAGGAAACTAAGTTGGAATCTCCTCTAATCTTCTCCAGTGAAAAATCCTTTTTTTGTTATTTAGCATTAGAGGATATTCCCTTCCTTTTGTTGCTGTCCTTCATGAACTTGGACATGAACATCAGTTTTCCATTTGTCCACAACCTAAAAAGAGTCATGGGACAAACAAAGCCTGTCATCTCAGGGTATTATGGTGTCCCATTTGTGTGTGTGTGTGTGTGTGTGTGTGTGTGTGTGTGTGTGTGTGTGTGTGTGAGAGAGAGAGAGAGAGAGAGAGAGAGAGAGAGAGAGAGAGAGAGAGAGAGATACTGTCCACAAAGAGGCAAACAAGTAAGCAAATCACTGAGAGAGACAATTTGTGCATTGGCTAGCAACCCTTACATTACCACAGTCTGTAGACAGCCTGAAATTTGTGTGTTACCCTGAATTTTCACCAAGCCCTTTCTTTAGATATTTGACTATTCTCACTATACTCAGTAGACCAGCTTTTTGCTTTATTGTGATTGTGTACTAACCTGAATATCTGAGGGTGAAAACTGATAAATGTTAAATGATGGAGGAAATCATTACCTTTTAGTATAAATAGAAAAGTTCTAAGGCTAATAAGGGATAAAAACAGACACCATTAGTGAGGTGATTTGTTTCTGAAAAATCTTCTCATTTCAGCATGGTCTAAAATACAGTATAAATATTTAATTGTTTATCAAAACTACTCAGGGAAGAGATGAGGTTTTAGGTACTTTCTGAAGGCAGGCATTAAAAACCAGCTGAATTATCCAATTCAGTTAGAACCCAAAGACTACAGACTTTGAGGGTCCTAGCTAATGAGAATTCATTGATATTTGCTTAAGTATTTTTTCTACAATACATCCTATGGTTTGTAAATTTCACTTACTCCCAGTTGTGTGTGTGTGTGTGTGTGTGTGTGTGTGTGTGTGTGTGTGTGTGTGTCTGAATGGTCTCTATGTGCATGTGTCTGTGGGGCATCTGTGTGTTTAGTGAGAGAGTCACCCTCTGCTGACCAGGTACATGAGCCGGCCTAGAAAAACTCTCATTTCTCCTGCTTCTGCCTCTGTAGTGTTGGGATTCTGAATTCATTTTTATGTTGTTTTCATATTATGAAATATGTAACTCAGATTTGAAAATACAAAAATCCAAACCAGAGATTATTTTTTGTACCACTAAGATGAACTAGAACTTGCAAAGTTGAAGACAAATTAATCAATCATAATGGTTTTAAGATGATTCTGAATTGTACACTATTAAAAACATGAGAATTGATGATAAACTGCACTGGAATTTTCCTATAACAATTCATTTAATACTGGAAAGTACCTAAAAACTCACTTTTCATTTTATTGAAGAAGTTCAGAAAGTAAATGTATTGAAAGGATTCCAACTTTGCCTCTATCTCTTGCTCAGATCTTTCTAAGTCTGTGCTATAGGAAGATTTCACTAGACCCCATAGTCATCAATAAAATGAGCAGCTATTTAATGACCCAAGAATTTACAATTAATCCTGAAAACCACCATTCTGACCACTAAGAACAAAACTCATGGCTTAGTATTAAGAGTCAAATCATTGTTTCAGTTTAGTTTAAGTATAAATTTACTTCGGTTACATTGACCTTTTGTGAGGTTAGTTCTAGGAATTGCCACACATCTATAGAGTCATACAATCACCAGAATCTGAGATTCCAAATTAATCCCATCACTTCTAAAATGTCCCTGGAGTCACCCTTTATCTTCACAGCATGTCCTACCCTGGTAAGCACTGAATCTCACTATATACTTTTGTCTCTTCCAGAATGTCACATAAGTGAAATTATACACAGTAACCTTTCCTCCTTGAATGTTACATGTAAGTACAAACAAGAGTCATCAAAGAGAGAGAGAGAGAAAGAGAGAGAGACAGAGACAGAGACAGAGGGAGAGAGAGACTCTTAATACAATCCTGTAGAGCTCATTACAGTAACTTTGTGAGAATATAGCTTTGACATCTGCCCAAAGGGACTTGAAACAGAAGACAAAACTATTTCTATCATATATATATATATATATATATATATATATATATATATATATATATATATATATATGAAGTCAGAATGAAAGAATGGAAATGGTGCCTTCTGTCTCCAGTCAAGGGCAGGAACATGGACAGCAAAGCAGTCCCTAAATACACCTCTCAGAACTACTTTTCTTGTTCGCTCTCAGATACATTCTGTAGCTTTTGAATTTATTTTAAGCCAGCTATCTATCCTCTTTCTCACTTTGGAACACGGGGCTATACTGCAGCCGTCCAGTAAGATCAATTAATTTGTGAAATAGTTCTGACTGCCTTGGGCAAAACTACTTTCCATGCACCTAAGCATTAGAGAACCCTGTCTGTAAATTGTAAATCCATTTCTCTCTTAGAATACCGAGACAACAAGAAGCCTTATGTACCCAGGATATTAAATTAGTGTTTCTTAACATGGAATTTCCATAACAATGAGGGGTAAGCTTTTCCCCTGATTCCTCATTTGTAAATTTATTTTCTCTACTCCAGTTTTTGCAGAAAACAATATCTGACAGGAAAAAGATGTGTCTTTCAAATGGATTTTGATTAATCCTTGTAAATGAGTTAAAGATCACTGTGATAATAACTCACAATAAAGAACAACCCCATAAATATTAGTTTATGATGGTGAATGCATAACTTTATATCAATTAAGAAATTGTCTTGCTACATAGGCCTTTCAAGTAATAAATGGATAGAGTGGACCACCCAAAATTATTGCAACTTCCTGGGGCTGTCATTGTCTGGAAAGTGATAAAAGAGTCCTTCCATTCTCATTTGAATTTGTGGTATTTTATTGGCTGCTGGGTGGTTTAAATTATCCTTTTTTAGCTCTCACTACAAGAAAGGTGTAAAAGATTACAGAATCGTTTGATAAAGAGGGATCTTCATTCATCATAGATTAGGCTTTTTAAAAATTGAAGGGCTAAAGGAGAATAAACATTTATTTCAATGTCTGTTCCCTATCATCTATCTGTTTGTCTCTGGAAATATAACAATACCAAACTTTGACATTCCTCACTTCATCCCTGTGGCATTACAACCAAGAATATACTGATTTCCCCTGAAAAGTCTCAAATACAAATCGTGAACATTGCTCTCATGACTAATAAAATAACAAATATATGTTCTGCAATACTATGTTTCAGCTACCATAGAATAAAGAGCTTTCTGACAGAAATACCCATGACTAAAACCTGGCCTGCAGTCTACAAGGATTTGGGAAATAACCGTTTCTTAAATGAGCCTTACAATAATCTTTTTTATTTTGTCCACTTATATAAGATTCATGCTACAATTTTGGTCATTTATTTTATAAACTACTTAAGAAAACGCAGGCTGTGATGGACAACAATAAACACCTGCTAACCCTTATTGATGTGTTAGACTTTCCAGTGGTAACATTTCTCAAAGAGCAGAATCACTCCAAAGAAAAACCACCCACTTAGATTCATCACTTCAAATCCCCAAGGACCACTTGGAGCATCATTTCACATGAAACAACATGTACCCATGGAGTTGATGACTCTTTGAGCCCCTGGATTTAGAGTACAGAAGGAGCTAGGATTAAGGATTTGTCAGACAAAGGGATCTCTATGGGTGTCATGCAGAGAAGCAAACCTCAGAGAGGTGAGAATGAAAATTCTGTTCAGATTGCCTTCATCAACATGGATCAAACTTCTAAAGAGTCTGATATCACAAGATTTATTCCCAAGAAATTTAAACATAGTACAATTTGGAAGAAAAAAAAAAAGTTTCCTAGTGT